>NC_089806.1:9960789-10260789 GCF_029633855.1 Hoplias malabaricus
TCTCTGTCTCTCCCTCTCTCTCTCTCTCTTTCTCAAATCTCTTCAGTCAAATCAGAAGCCCTGCTCGTGGCCCATAAATGATACTGAAATAATTTCAATGCTCACTGTGCAGTTCTCAAAACTAAAAGTGTCTTTAACACCATTGTATAAAACCTAAGTGAATTCCAGACCGTCAGTGGCTGTGATTGTGTTTTCCAGGTTGGGGGGAACCATCTCAGCTTATAAAATTGTCCCAGATGAAATCGATGAGATCAAGGTGAGCTTGTGTGTGTTTTTTAATCTACTCTGTATTAATTTATTAATTTAAATAAGCATGAGGCAAGTGAGAGGATTCCACACTGAGGCAAACTCATTTTTTATACATTGTAATGGACCAATAAAACCCGTTTTCTTCTGTTCTTTAGGAGACACTGGTGGACTGGTGTGATGAGAAGGAGCTGAATCTCATCCTGACTACCGGGGGTACAGGGTTTGCCCCCCGTGATGTCACACCTGAGGTAGGCTAGAAACAGGAGGTTTGCGTCCTGATAAAAGTGATCTCTTTCCAGTACTGGATGCCACACTGTATGAGATCTGCAGCTGAAATCTCCACCGGATTCTCCCAGGCCGTGTTTGCATCGTGCCAAGTTTCGCCGAGTTATCTTGGTTTTCTTTGGTGGCAGGGGTGCCCTATCTGCCACTGTGGAGCGCATCCTTTTATACAGGGGGTATCCCCAATGTAGGAGTGTAGAAGCAGTGGGCAAACAACACATCAACACATCCAGTGTGATACATTCCAAGAAGAGAAGTTCTGGATGAGCTGACGTCCACAAACTTGAAAAAGCAGTAGTAATGATGATGAGATGATGAGAGTATGGGTCACATTAAACCCGTAGACCTTTGTTAAGGAGATCTGATCTTTGTAGTAGCTGTTGCCTATGTTGTTGCTATTAAAACATGTTAAATCTCTCTCTCTCTGTGTGTCTCAGCCCACTGTCCTCCTCAGCACTCCTCCCTTGATCTTTTCCCTCTTTTGTGGTGCATTTGAAGTGCCATTCTACTCAAGGACAAAGAAGGCACATCAGGGAGAGGAAAAACCCTTGCTTTCCTTGTTATATACGCACATATTTTCTCTCTCTTCTCTCTCTTATTCTCGCTCGCTCTCACACCGCCCCCCCCCCCTCTCTCTCTACTGCTTCCAACACACCAGTGACTTTCAGTCCCAGAGCCTCCTACAAGGATATATTATAATGTATTGGACTCAGCTCTTGGAGGCTTTGGGAAGGAGCTCCTGAGAGAGAGAAATCTGAATGGACTTTTTTTTTCGGCCCTGTCCAAGAAAGCACAATCATCCTCTCTTCCTCTCTGCATGTGTAGGATGTACCTCCCTCTGCCCCCATTACTCAGCACGATGCTATCCAAGGCAGGCATCTGTTAGCGAACATAAGAGTTGGGCATTTAGTGTTCTCCAGGCTTTGAGTTCTTTCTCTGAGGTTTCTCTGCTCTATTAGTGTCTGTGAAGTTTGTTGAGGCTGCTATGAATGAATGATTTATATCACTGAACTAGCTTTATATTTATATATATATAATTTTTTTTTTGCCATTTGCCGTACTCAAAATACAGGGTGGGTCATTTATATGGATACACCTTAATAAAAAGGGAATGGTTGGTGATATTAACTTCCTGTTTGTGGGACATTAGTATATGAGTGGAGATGGGTGGTGACCATGGCGGCCATTTTGAAGTCGGCCATTTTGGATCCAACTTTTGTTTTTTCAATGGGAAGAGGGTCATGTGACACATCAAACTTATTAGGAATTTCACAAGAAAAACAATGGTGAGCTTGGTTTTAATGTAACTTTATTCGTTCATGAGTTATTTACAAGTTTCTGACCACTTATAAAATGTGTTCAAAGTGCTGCCCGTTGTGTTGATTGTCAATGCAACCCTCTTCTCCCACTCTTCACACACTGATAGCAACACCACAGGAGAAATGCTAGCACAGGCTTCCAGTATCCGTAGTTTCAGGTATAACTGTACCTTAGGCAACCAAGCTTCTGAAGAGAGAAATAAAGACCAGTGTAAAGGCAAATTGAAAAAAATTATTTGGGACCCTCATATAAAGGATGACACACTAAGCACATACAGACTATGAGCCCATAGCTGTTTATTGCTAACTCAAGGGCTTTTACTTGTTTCAAAACTTGGAATTAGCCTCAGTACTCGGAAATGTCTCAAGTGTTCCCAAACTTTTATCAAGCATATAGAGATCACTGTTGATCAATTGGTGAAAAGTGTGTTGTGTGAAGAAATCACAGTTTAAAATCAGAGGTTAAATCTTCTTTCCTTCTCTCTTTCTTTTCACCAGGCAACTAAAGAGGTGATAGAGCGAGAGGCTCCAGGAATGTCACTGGCGATGCTGATGGGCTCACTGAATGTGACCCCTCTGGGCATGCTGTCCAGGTGAGTACACAACCTCCTCCCCAGGTGTGTGTGTGTGTGTGAGATTTGAAGTCAAATACCAAACCCTTATTCGAGGTCTCTTAAAGAGACAGACCCATATGACACGAATAAGACATATTTGCCATTATATGGCTTCTTTAGTTTTAGTTAAAATGTCCCCTGTGGTGCTCCATAACGTTAAAATAATTCACACGGTCATTTGAACATGGAGGAGATATGTGAGGGGGCAGTGTGGCTTTTGTGGTTTCACTGCATGAAAGAAGAAATAACTTGTTGCTCTCAGAACTTTGCAGGACGTGAAGGAGGCTCAATAGTTAAATCCATCAGTTATTTAAGTTGTACACACATATTAACAGATTTCATCATGTTTAGTAATAGTACTAGGGCTGGACAATAATTTAGTATCAATATATATCACGGTATGAAATATTTAAATAAGAATGATATGATTTTAAACACATTTTCAATAGTTCAGTATACATTATTTGCAGCGTCTGTCGCTGACTGACAGTCATTACTGGGCACTGTAGTTAGCAGCAGGTAGTGTTTTAGAGATTGTGGGTTCGAGTCCCGCTCCAGGTGACTGTCTGTGAGGAGTGCGGTGTGTTCTCCCTGTGTCTGCGTGGGTTTCCTCCGGGTGACTGTCTGTGAGGAGTGTGGTGTGTTCTCCCTGTGTCTGTGTGGGTTTCCTCCGGGTGACTGTCTGTGAGGAGTGTGGTGTGTTCTCTCTGTGTCTGTGTGGGTTTCCTCCTGGTGACTGTCTGTGAGGAGTGTGGTGTGTTCTTCCTGTTTCCGCGTGGGTTTCCTCCTGGTGACTGTCTGTGAGGAGTGTGGTGTGTTCTCCCTGTGTCTGTGTGGGTTTCCTCTGGGTGACTGTCTGTGAGGAGTGTGGTGTGTTCTCTGTGTCTGTGTGGGTTTCCTCCGGGTGACTGTCTGTGAGGAGTGTGGTGTGTTCTCACTGTGTCTGTGTGGGTTTCCTCTGGGTGACTGTCTGTGAGGAGTTGGTGTTTTCTCCCTGTGTCTGCGTGGGTTTTCTCCTGGTGACTGTCTGTGAGGAGTGTGGTGTGTTCTCCCTGTGTCTGTGTGGGTTTCCTCTGGGTCACTGTCTGTGAGGAGTGTGGTGTGTTCTCCCTGTGTCTGCGTGCGTTTCCTCCGGGTGACTGTCTGTGAGGAGTGTGGTGTGTTCTCCCTGTGTTTGCGTGCGTTTCCTCCGGGTGACTGTCTGTGAGGAGTGTGGTGTGTTCTCCCTGTTCCCGCGTGGGTTTTCTTCTGGTGACTGTCTGTGAGGAGTGTGGTGTGTTCTCCCTGTGTCTGTGTGGGTTTCCTCCGGGTGACTATCTGTGAGGAGTGTGGTGTGTTCTCCCTGTGTCTGCGTGGGTTTCCTCCGGGTGACTGTCTGTGAGGAGTGTGGTGTGTTCTCCCTGTGCCTGCGTGGGTTTCCTCCGGGTGACTGTCTTTGAGGAGTGTGGTGTGTTCTCCCTGTCTTTGTGGGTTTCCTCCGGGTGCTCCGGTTTCCTCCCACGGTCCAAAGGTGTGAGTGTGTGTCGCCCTGTGAAGGACTGCCGCCTGCTCCAAGGCGTGCCCAGAGATTCCGGGTTGGCTCCGGACCCACCGCAACCCTGAACTGGATAAGCGCTTACAGACAATGAATGAATATTAATATTTAAAAAGCCAATAGGTTTAGGCTTGATGGTGATGTCATGTTTCTTGTTTGTTCTTAGAGGTTTTTCAAGAAATATATCGTGATATACATTTTGGCCGTACTGTCCAGCCCTAAGTAGTAGATCCCTAGGTGGATCTGGTCACACGTTTTAAGACTTCAGTGTAGTGTGCTGTGAGTCAGTGGGGAAACTAACAAATAAACTCGAAGATCAGGGCGTGACACGTTTAAACATTATTTAGTAACTTACTAAGTGTTGACTAACTAGATATTGTCATGTGTTTGCAGGAATATTCCAGTTTGTTTGTGGTGGACTATTGCCTCTGTGTTTTTAATCCCAGTCATCACTGTTCCCCTTGTGAGATTAGACTTACTCTGGAATAAGAAAAAATATATATAACTTCCTTATTTTGGGTGTTGCTCAGAAGGCCTTTTCGGTTCAAAGTAGAGAATGTGAGACGATACGGTATTTTACCTAAAGTGTGAGAGGAGATAAGGGGCGTCATATTTAAAGGAACAATATGTTATATATTTAACGTAAAAAAATAACAGTTTCAAAAATCATTGTGAATCCCCATTGACCTGTAATAGGGAGAAAAAAGCCAAGAGAGCCTCTGTCGTTGCCGCTCTGGGCTCAGCACTGCAGAAACTGAACTATGTAACTTTTCGAGGAGGGTTGGAAACCTCCCTCCCTCCATTAAGTTCAGTTCAGTAACTGAGTAAGACTCAATGACACCAGGGGGAGGCCCAGGAGCTGAAAATCAAAATCTTACCTAATGGTCCTTTAACTTGATAAAGTCTTCACATTTTACACTTGAAAATGAATGTTAAAGTTTGTTTTTTAAAGGTTTTGAAAGTTGGAGTGTTCTCTTGTAGGCCAGTGTGCGGCATCAGGGGGAAAACACTCATCATAAACCTGCCTGGCAGCAAGAAGGGCTCACAGGTAAGACATTAATACACAAGTATAAGGGGTTTCTTTTGTTTATTCTCTTCACATATCGACCTCTCTCTCTCTCTCTCTCTCTCTCTCTTTTCCTCTAATACTCTTGCTCTCTCCCTCTCTGTATGTCTTTGGCTTTTCCTCATTCTACCTTTTCCTATCACCTGCTATTTCCCACCCCCTCTTTCTACCTCACTCTTCTTTCTCTCTTTCTCAGCAGTGTGGATTATTCTCCTTTCTTCATTCTCCTTCCATTTTTTTCAAAATATTTTCTGTCTCTCTCTGTCTTTCTCTCTCTTTCTCTCTGTCTCTGTCTTTCTCTCTCTCTCTCTCTCTCTCTGTCTTTCTCTGTCTCTCTCTGTCTTTCTCTCTGCATCTCTGTCTTTCTCTCTCTCTGTCTCTTTCTCATTCTCTCGCTCTCTGTCTCTCTCTGTCTTTCTCCCTCTCTCTCTCTCTTTCTTTCTCTCTGTCTCTCTGTCTTTCTCTCTCTCGCGCGCACTCTCTCTCTCTCTTCCTCTCTCTCTCTTTCTCCCTCCCTCTCTCACTCCGTTTCCCTGCCAGCATCCTTCCCATCTGTTTCTTTCTGCTTACAGATCAAATCTTCATCATTAATGTAGTCTCTCTTTCTTTAAGAATCAATTACTCTACCTCCACCCATCTGCTGCCATGTTAACATCCCTGCAGCTCTTACAGTTAGCAGAGAAAAGAGCGGGAGGCCTGACGTTTATTACACTGTATATGCTATGAAAGTATAATTGAGTGTGACTGTAAGGGATCTGCTTGGCAGGAGACGCTCTTTAATAAGTCTTCCACACCATGGGATTGTATTGATTTTATGATCCCTGATGCTCTGACGATGTATTTGGGCTGTTCATGAGTTTTACAGAGTCTGATCTGGATGTCAGGAAGGGCAGATCAGGGTTAAATCTCATCTAAAAATGGGGGTTAGAGACATGCTGTTATCCGTGAGAATTTTACACGAAACAAATACTTTGCATAGCTAGACCTTGACGAATTTTCCCTCAGATTTTGTGCATCTGTAAAAGTGGATAGCTGTTCATCAAAGCTTCCTTTTGATAAGGTATTAATAGGCATTTTGTCTCCCCTGTGCCTAGTGAGGTCAGGTACCGATGCCAAAAGTTTAATCCTGGATCACGGATAGCTCTCATCGTCCAGCAAGTACAGGATGGAGCTCCAACACTCCAGAGAACACAGTTCTACTGCTCCACAGGCTCCCATTTTGTTTTGTGGTCTGATGTGGAGAATACAGTAGAATGTGTCCACACAGGGTCGTGTTAAAGTAGCGGAATTCCCTCATTAAAATAGGGAACATCTAAAACTAGAAAAATAAATAAATAAGAGGAGTGTGATGTGTTCTCCTTGTGTCTGCGTGGGTTTCCTCCGGGTGACTGTCTGTGAGGAGTGTGGTGTGTTCTCCCTGTGTCTGCGTGGGTTTCCTCCGGGTGACTGTCTGTGAGGAGTGTGGTGTGTTCTCCCTGTGTCTGCGTGGGTTTCCTCCGGGTGACTGTCAGTGAGGAGTGTGGTGTGTTCTCCCTGTGTCTGTGTGGGTTTCCTCCGGGTGACTGCCTGTGAGGAGTGTGGTGTGTTCTCCCTGTGTCTGCGTGGGTTTCCTCCGGGTGACTGTCTGTGAGGAGTGTGGTGTGTTCTCCCTGTGTCTGTGTGGGTTTCCTCCAGGTGACTGCCTGTGAGGAGTGTGGTGTGTTCTCCCTGTGTCTGCGTGGGTTTCCTCCGGGTGACTGTCTGTGAGGAGTGTGGTGTGTTCTCCCTGTGTCCGCATGGGTTTCCTCCGGGTGCTCCGTTTTCCTCCCATGGTCCAACAACACACGTTGGTAGGTGGATTGGTGACTCAAAAGTGTCCATAGGTGTGAATGTGTGAGTGAGTGTGTGTCGCCCTGTGAAGGACTGGTGCCCCCTCCAGGGTGTGTTCCTGCCTTGCGCCTAGTGATTCCGGTTAGGCTTCGGACCCACCGCGACCCTGAACTGAATAAGGGTTACAGACAATGAATATTAACACTCAGAGTTTTGCTGGTTATTATTGTCTGGTTTACGTGGAAACTCTGAGCTTGGCCTTGTGTCTCTGTTGAGGGTTTTCTCCTCCAACAGACGACTTGATTTACCACAGTCATTCCTCTTTTATAACTCCCTCCAAACTCGTCCTCCGTTAGCCGTGGAGTCCAGCTGAGTGTGGCAGGAGCTGCCTGGGGTTACAGGTCCACGTTCAAAAACGCAAAACAGCAAGAGATCATCGGTAGAGTGACCCTAGGTCCATCTCTCTCCCTCTCTTTTAATCTCTTCCTTTTTGATTCTTTCCTGGGAGTCCAATCTCAGTCTCTCTTCCCCTCTCTCCCTGTTACTTCCCTCTCTCTCTCTCTCTCTCACTCTCACTCTCTCATTTATGTTGCCTCCGTTATATCCTCTCACTCTTATTGTCGCTCTCTCTATCTCTTATCTTTGTCTCATGTTTTTTTATATATTGTTTCTTTCTTCCTCTTTCACTCCATTTTCATCCTGTCTTATTTTCTCCATCGTTCATTCTGTTGTTTTCAAGCTCTCTCCCTCTCTGTATCCCTTTTTCATTCTACTTTTGCTTCCTTGTGATTTCTGTTCTTTTTTTCCTCTTGTTCTTACTTGCTTTCTCTCTCTCTTTGGCTCTTACTCATGCTTCTCTCTCTCTCTCTCTCTCTCTCTCTCTCTCTCTCTCTCTCTCCCCTCTATTCCTCTAGGCCATGAGCATGTGAATACACACATTACAACATGTGGAGTGGGAATTTTTTTTCCTCTCTTTGCCCACCCTCAGGACATGCTGTATTGCTTTGTTGAACATGTGCAGATAACCATCCATCCCACCTCTTTCATTTCTCTTTCTCGCCACTCTCTCGCTCCCGCTCTCCCTCCGTCTCATGCACTGTATAGGAAAGAATTTGCCCGGAAGCTTTCATTTTCTTGTAAATGATCCTTATCTTTGTATCTGTCTCTCATTCTGTGCTGTGTTTATTTTATATATAAAAATAAGTATGATCCCCAAGCACATCCTGCTTGTGAATAAACATTATCCATGAAGATGTGTAAGGGTCTGTTTATATGCCCAAGTATAGTTTGAAGTATTAGCTATAAATTGAATTCTGTTTGAGGCCTAGTTAAGACCGTCTTGATGAAATATACATTAACCGATGCTTAAAATAGACAGCAAGATGAATAATTCCTCACACCCTTCAATTCCTCAAAGAACAGAAGATCTGGCAGTTTGAACACCAGCGCTGCACTGCCTCGGCCAGGCTGGAGGAATCTGTGGTATACACACGGGGAACGCGGTCTGAGGCAGTGGTCCGTTTTTGAAAGTTGGGCACCAGTTGGGTGTTATGTCATTAATCGATGTTGTCTTTAATAGCCTGTAATTTGTGTAACTTCACATCTTTAATTCATCGCTAATGTTTAGCATTCACCGTATTAAAGGGGAACTCCACAGTTTAGGTCTGACCAAGTGATCTGAGTGGACTTTCCATGAGCGCTGATAAAGAGTTAAACAGCACTGGGACTTTGAACTCTGCGTGTATCACTCTGTGTTAGCGTTAATGAAGCACTATCGCACGAGAGGGAGTTTTAAAGAGCAGCTGTACAGCATCAGCAGTGACCTTGGGTTTAAATCATTAGGTTCAGAAGGCAGACTGGATTCCACTCAAGACGCCCTTATATCTGTCTACGGCAGGATGGGAATTTCACTGTCTGTGCTCATTGCACCACAGAGCCTTCTTCCTTTTAGGTGTACCTCTGTTTCACCATCATTAGCGTTACATATAAATCTCAGGAGACAGAATAGGTTCACTGGTGGTTGTGGAGAGCCAATATAACACTGAATTTATTGGGCCCCGTTACCTTTAAACATTTCCCATCAAAACAGCTTTTCATTTTATTCATTCATTATCTGTAACCCTTATCCAGTTCAGGGTCGCGGTGGGTCCAGGGCCTACCTGGAATCATTGGGCACAAGGCGGGAATACACCCTGGAGGGGGCGCCAGTCCTTCACAGGGCAACACATTCACTCACACAATCACACCTACGGACACTTTTGAGTCGCCAATCCACCTACCAACGTGTGTTTTTGGACTGTGGGAGGAAACCGGAGCACCCGGAGGAAACCCACGCAGACACAGGGAGAACACACCACACTCCTCACAGACAGTCACCCGGAGGAAACCCACGCAGACACAGAGAAGGAATAACCCGTGTGGTAATTGACATGTGAGGCTATATTCAGTCATATCCTATTGTCGAGGTGATATTTGCGGGTTTTCATAAAATGTATCCCTTCCGAATACAGCTGTAGTCATTTGAGTTCCGCGTTCTTAAAGCAAGCTCAGATTTCATGACAGTCTTAGCACTGTGTAAATACTGTATAATGCCCGTGGCTGTGTCCCGCAGGAGTGTTTCCAGTTCATCCTGCCCGCCCTGCCCCACGCCATAGACCTACTGCGTGAGGCCGTGGTTAAAGTGAAGGAAGTGGTGAACGAGCTGGAGGACTTGCCATCTCCACCACCTCCACTGTCTCCGCCCCCAGCCACCAGCCCCCACCGCCAGACCGAGGATAAAGGAGTGCAGTGTGAGGAGGAAGAGGAAGAGAAGAAGGACAGTGGCGTAGCTTCTGCTGAGGACAGTTCATCCTCACACATCACCGCTGCATCCATTGCTGCCAAGGTAATGCTGAAAGGGAAGGAGTCAGCAGACCACATCATTGTTTGCTACATGTGAAAACACACAACCCATGTCTGTGTTCCTGTATTTTTGTTTTCTAGCTAATGGTTATGTTTGATGCGATATAAAATGAGCTGTTAGGACATTTGTTTTTCCGTCTGGTCATCAGATTTTGTTGTTTCGTGTGTGTGTGTGTGTGTGTGTGTGTGTGTGTGTCTAAATATGTGTGTCTGCACCTGTCATTCATATAAAAACCAGAAATGTGGCCGGGTCATCTTCATCCACAGCATCCACCCCATCATTTCACTGTCACTCCCTCCGGAGGCTGGCAGGTATGTTCAGCCAATCACAGATCAGTGCACTGTCTGCTGTATAAACGAAATATAAAATGTCTGGCACTGTAACAAATATCAAAATGGCTTATTAATGAGTGTTGATTGTGAGAAAATGAAGCAATATTTTAATTTAATTTCGGTCAATACGATATATTTTTCCGATATCAATGTGAACAACAACAAAAAAAAACACAGAAAATCTGCCAAGAACTGAAAGCAACATGACATCACCATCAAACAAATACCTCTTGGCTTTTTTCAATATTAATATTTCTAAACTAACTTTAAAGTTGAATGCGATGAAGTGACCATGATGTACTGAACATCTGTCGGTGACAGATGCTGTAAATTATGAAATATTCAAATATTAAAAATGTGCTTAAAAATCATGTTGTTATAGAAACATTTTATATCGCGATATATATTGATATTGAATTATTGTCCAGTCTTTTATATATAAAGCACTTTAAATTTCTCAGAACAAAGGCTGCATTTGCTTCAAATTGAAACAGCCGTTTGTGATGTCACAGCTCGAGAAATGCAGCTTAGACTTCGCATCTTCTTTTTGCATATTTTTGCTTTAAACGTACAGCTTCGAAATCATTGTGATGCTTCACTGAGCTGCAAAGCCTCTGTTGTTGCAGAAAATACACTATGTAATATTTGAAGGAGGGAAGGAACTATTCCCCCTTCTTCCTCTCCCCCTTGATTTCAGGGCTTTCTGTTAAATTGTATTATACTCTGCAACTGTAGGGGGAGCTCAGGAGCAAAAATACCAAATCTTACCAAGTGTTAGTTTAAGCAGGTTGTGTGTTATCGTCAGTAATCAGATGGCTGTAATTTTCCATTGCATTTATAAAAGTTTCTGCAATAAATAATAAAACAAAGCGAAGTATACCCTGATGATCATTCCCATATCGTACGAACTGAGTTCATTTTATTATTTTGTCCTTTAAGCTTTAAACAGTTAAAAGGGGTGTAATCTAGTGTCTCTCCTGTCTCTTTTTAGATTCCAGACTCCATCATATCTCGGGGAGTGCAGGTTTTGCCCCGGGACACAGCGTCCCTTAGCACCACGCCCTCAGAGTCTCCGCGGGCTCAGGCCACCTCTCGCCTCTCCACCGCCTCCTGCCCCACGCCCAAAGTAAGAACAATCCGCTTCTTGTCCCCCACACTGTCCGCTTCCTGTCTGCTCTTCCTCCGCTTACCTCCGCAAAAACACTCAGCTGCCACAGCCCTCTCTGCTCACACACCCAAGTCTATACGAAGCCTGTGAGTGTGTGTGTGTGGGTGCATGTGGAGGGGTGTAGCTGGTGGGCTTTCTTCAGCGTAGCTTATTTCATAGATCTGGCTTGAGAGATGATATGTTAACGTGCATTATTTGTAGACTCCTGATTAGTCAAAGCCAGTTCCCTCTGAACACACTTCACTCTGGACCAGTGTCTGGCCTCCAACGCTCCACTGGAATAGAAGTGTTCATTTGTCACCTCGTGCGTCGCTATCGCTCTCCCGGCACATTGTGTGAACTGCAGACAGTTGCCATGGAATCAGAGGTTGCCATAGTGACGACAGAGCGGCCATAAGCCGGCAGTGCTTGGACAGGTATGAGATCCGATTAGCCCCACAGGCAGGTGTACGGTAGGAGCGCAGAGAGGTGCGGTACACACATTTTATTTTGCTATATGCTAATGCTAAAGCTACATGCTTTGTAACGTGGTTCTGAATTTTGGTGACGTATATATATATTTTTTAAACATATATTTTTTACATTTTTAATCTCCTGTCTAGCAGCACTCATACTGCTTTTCTCTCAGGTAGCTGCTCAAGTAGCATTTGAACCACACATCCCTTCTCTGTATGTACGCTCACAAAATGCTAGGAAGAAGCTTCACCCGTTTGCTTCTTGTCATGATTTTTCATGTGGATACAAACACTCAATCAGCGAGGAACATTGATTTTGGGATGCAAGGCCTTTCACCGTGCAGGAGCTCCTGCAAACACGGAGCCAATCTCGTATGAGAAGTTTTTTTAATTACTTGTGCAGACCAGCATCTTTTTCTCCAGGTTCCACACACTCTTTCAGTCCACACACTCGCTCCATGA
Organism: Hoplias malabaricus; assembly: GCF_029633855.1. Classification (NCBI taxonomy): domain Eukaryota; kingdom Metazoa; phylum Chordata; class Actinopteri; order Characiformes; family Erythrinidae; genus Hoplias; species Hoplias malabaricus. The sequence continues at coordinate 9,972,982 of NC_089806.1, forward strand.
ACGGAATCTTACTACAGGGTGGGTCATTTATATGAATACACCTTAATAAAATGGGAATGGTTGGTGATATTAACTTCCTGTTTGTGGCACATTAGTATATGGGAGGGGGGAAACTTTTCAAGATGGGTGGTGACCATGGCGGCCATTTTGAAGTCGGCCATTTTGGATCCAACTTTGGTTTTTACAATGGGAAGAGGGTCATGTGACACATCAAACTTATTGGGAATTTCACAAGAAAAACAACGGTGCACTTGGTTTTAACGTAACTGTATTGTTTCATGAGTTATTTACAAGTTTCTGACCACTTATGAAATGTGTTCAAAGTGCTGCCCATTGTGTTGGATTATCAATGCAACCCTCTTCTCCCACTCTTCACACACTGATAGCAACACCACAGGAGAAATGCTAGCACAGGCTTCCAGTATCTGTTTTTTCAGGTGCTGAAACAGTCCTGTACAGTCCCCTTGTGCCAGTCCTGTGAAAGCAGAGAGCTTCCATACCTGCAGCCAACCTCAACACAGTCCACTAAAAGTGAACCCCAGACCCCTGATTTCAAAAGGATCAGTGCTCTGGACCATGCCTGGGTCTGAAAATGCCCAGAACAACTCCACACTGAAAAGTCCCCCATCAGCCCCAATATTTAATCAGAAAAAAAGCTGTTAACAAAGTTGATCAGTAAAATATGAAAAGCAGGGTATAACTTCTGCACTTTCCCTTGGGATCTATAAAGTTATATGTATCTATTTACCTCTCACACACATTTAAAAATTCCACATTATTTGTTAAAATATAGTTGTTGTTGTTTTTGTTTTTTTTCCTATTATTTTATTAATTTTTCCCCTTTTTTCCTGTAAATTCTAGACACTGCTAAGAAGTTAAGCCTGGGCTTTTCTGAACAACAAGAAGTCTTTTATTGACATCAAGCCTAAGCTTTAATCTCCTGAACTAAACCCTGTGTTTCCTTTCTACTTTACACACTTGGCCAGAACAGTGTTTAATTTTTATGAGGAGCAGAGACTAATGGCTCTGTCTCATGTAATATCCCCTCTCCTGTGTAGTGCACTATTTTGAACATAGATATCCGTTCAAATAGTGCAAAATACATCTGAGCAAAAGCCATTTATATTGAACAGTAGTTTAGATCATTCTGTTTACACTGTTTAGTCATTAGAATTAATCAATGTTTAAATGTTTATTGTTTTAAGTAGAGCCCTAAGTAGGAAATGGGCAATATTTAATAATAATAATTATTATTATTATTAATACCATTATTATTATTATTATTATTATTATTATTATTATTATTATTAATACCATTATTATTATTATTATTATTATTATTATTATTATTAATGGCATGGGGATGTGCTCGTCAGCTGAACCAACAGCAGCTAGCGCCGGTGCTAGCAAACGCTCCCTCGGCCCACGATAGCAACAGGACACCAAGCACAGGCGATGGCAGCAGGCTCCTTGGTCGATAGTCCCAGTGTACAGTCAGGCATTTGCCGAACTGTGACGATGGAAACGGCTCCCCTGGTCAGCAGGCCCTGCTGTTGGCGTCAGAGATAGCAAACAGCTAACATTCCGAATAGCGACAGAGAAACCAAGCCCCCCAAGGTCTCGGAGGACACATGCTTCTCACCCTCCCAGATGCGATTGTTGACAGGTGAATTGGGAAGGAAATTGGGTTATACATTATATATTGGTATATATATAATGTATATATGCTATATATATCAGATAATTAATATTTTGTACTTGCTGTACACTGATATGTAGATGGAACTGACATGGGTGGCAGCACCACATTGCGTCATACTTCGTTAAGTTGTTAGGATGTTAACCTAGCTAACATATGTATCTTGTGGCAGGTTTTAGTGAATCCTTAGGAATGGGAAACAGTGATGGCAGCTTAAATGTGGGGATCTTAAATGTAGCAGTTATTTTAAAACTGCTAGTTACAAGGTGAAATATTTGTATGTCAGTTACAAGGTTTAAATTTCGGTGTTTAATGTGGAATGGCTCGCTTTAAGATATTGCTAGCAATAATAATATAGGGGCACAAGCTGTCTACAGCGCTAAGCCATGAGAGGTTTTGCGTTACTACGATTTTATAACACGGAAGGGTGTTTTTGGCACAACATGAAACAAAGTGGCTTATTGCTTTTATAAAACGGTATTCAATATAAAATATTGTAAAATACTTCAATGTTCATAGCATGTATTTATTTACCAATAAAAATCCTAATAAACTAGAGATGCACCGATCCATTGGCTGGTGACTAGAAATGGCCAGTTTTCAGTGTTATTCTCATATAACCATTTCTGTGCTGGTTTCTTGTTCACAGCACAGGCACAAAGCGCTGCAGAGACATGGTCGGAGGTGAAACTGGCTCCACTTTGGATTTTTCAGAGAAATAGAAAGAGCACAAGAACGAGAGCCACCCATTTGACCGCTCTGACGGACTCAGAGTGCTGTGTTGGTTTTGGGATCTGAAGTCAGTCACAGCTGTGAAGTTAATGAGTCATAGTGCTCAATTTAACACCTGGCTCTCAGTGCTTTTAGTGTTAAATGTGTCACTATTTGAGGTTGATGTTACCTTCTTCATTGACTTTTCCCCTTCCACCCTAAGTGTAATTTTAGAAGGCAGATGTTTGCTTCTTATTCTGAATATTTTTCTAATCAAATGTAGAAAAAAAATCTGCATCTTTTTATTTATAATTTTTAGAAAGTTAGGAAATCGGCCAAAATCAGAAGTGGTCAGAACTATTTTATAAAAAATAACATTGGAAACAGCCAATACATTTTCAATTGCTACATCTTTATAATAAACTTTTCTTTTGCCACACAGTGTTAACTATGAGAGCTGTTGCAAGACAACACGAGAGCCTCTCCAGGAAAAAAAGTCTGTTCAAGTGTATTTAAGGCTTTTAAGTTGAGTAGAAGTTGAGTAGTTGTTGTAGAAGTTGAGTAGTTGTTGTAGAAGTAGAAGTTGAGTAGTTGTTGTAGAAGTAGTAGTTGAGTAGTTGTTGTAGAAGTAGTAGTTGAGTAGTTGTTGTAGAAGTAGAAGTTGAGTAGTTGTTGTAGAAGTAGTAGTTGAGTAGTTGTTGTAGAAGTAGAAGTTGAGTAGTTGTTGTAGAATTAGTAGTTGAGTAGTTGTAGTAGTTGAGTAGTTGTTGTAGAAGTAGAAGTTGAGTAGTTGTTGTAGAAGTAGAAGTTGAGTAGTTGTTGTAGAAGTAGTAGTTGAGTAGTTGTTGTAGAAGTAGTAGTTGAGTAGTTGTTGTAGAAGTAGAAGTTGAGTAGTTGTTGTAGAAGTAGTAGTTGGGTAGTTGTTGTAGAAGTAGAAGTTGAGTAGTTGTTGTAGAAGTAGAAGTTGAGTAGTTGTTGTAGAAGTAGTAGTTGAGTAATTGTTGTAGAAGTAGTAGTTGGGTAGTTGTTGTAGAAGTAGAAGTTAAGTAGTTGTTGTAGAAGTAGTAGTTGAGTAGTTGTTGTAGAAGTAGAAGTTGAGTAGTTGTTGTAGAAGTAGAAGTTGAGTAGTTGTTGTAGAAGTAGAAGTTGAGTAGTTGTAGAAGTAGTAGTTGAGTAGTTGTTGTAGAAGTAGAAGTTGAGTAGTTGTTGTAGAAGTAGTAGTTGAGTAGTTGCTGTAGAAGTAGTAGTTGAGTAGTTGTTGTAGAAGTAGTAGTTGAGTAGTTGCTGTAGAAGTAGTAGTTGAGTAGTTGTTGTAGAAGTAGTAGTTGAGTAGTTGTTGTAGAAGTAGTAGTTGAGTAGTTGTTTAGAAGTAGTTGCAGGAAGTAAAAATGACTTAACGGAGCAATGTATAGCACAGTTTTTCTGTTCCAGTTTCACACAGTTTGGGGAGAGACCTGAAAGAAACGGACTGTTTTTAATACAGTGGCACATTAATATGAAGTCCAGATGTGGTGAGGTGGCCATAGCAGTGCGTATATTGTTTATTTTACAGCTTTGAACGCAGTCCAGTCGGTGCACTTTTATAAACCGATTTCATCAATGGCATTATTTTGGATTGTAGGGTTTGTTTCTTGGAGTTGGGGTCCAAGTTTTACTGTTTATTGCCTGAATTACAAGCGACTCTCCACTTCCTTCATGGTGTGTCACGTTTCATATTACAGTGTGTGCCGACATACGAAACAACATTTTTATCAGTGATGAAGCAACTGCTTTAAGAGAAAGAAAGTGTGTGAGTTTATCCTTCAAAGAAATGGTTCTGAGAGGTGAGGGCTTGTGTCTCTGTCTGAAGAGTAGTGCCCACTTGCCTTTGAGCAGTTTCCACTGAGCAGAATCTGTCTTTATACACACTGTGCTCACACACACTTTCTCACTGCTGCTGCCAACTGTGTCACTCTTATGTCTGTGTGTGTGTGTGTGTGTGTGTGTGTGTGTGTGTGTGTGTGTGTACATGGACAGGCGGTATGCCCTCTGGCTCTCTCTGACAAGCTGTTTTTCCATTTGAGATTCGTACTTAGGACTCAAATAACCCACTGCCCCTCTCTCTCTCTCTCTCTCTCTGCTTTACACCGTGTGTCATCATTACATGACGGGACAGTTGCTCACACACACACACGCTTATTCTCGCTGGACTTGCATCACAATTTGTGTGTGTGGCGTGTAAATTATTCTTCTGTTTTGTTTTTTTTGGGGGGTGGGGGACTGGGGTTTTTTTGCATGTATATTTTGTGAATCTTTTCCTCTTCCTGTCTGTCTTGCTCTTATGTTCTCTCCTTGTTAATTGTCCTCTCTCTCTCTCTCTGTCTGTATTTATTTATCTCTTTGTTACGTCTCTGCTCCTTTCTATCATCAAATTTTTTTGGAGCCACAAAATCAAGCCCGGAGAAGGTGTTTTAGCTGTGTCATTATTTGTTCTATTATTAGTCTTTGTTTTTTGTTTTGTTTGTTTTTGTTTTTATTGCAGAACTGTTTGCTGTTCTACCTTTTTGTTGCTATAAAAGTAGAATTGATCCCCTGGGAATAAGCACTAAAATTTGTGGCTCAGAATATAAAGAAATAGTTGGTCACAAAAGGGAAAATATAGATCCCTAAGTTTCATCCTGGACTGACGTTCCTGTGTGTGCTTATGTACAGTTCTGTGTGTGTGTGTGTGTGTGTGTGTCTGTTCCTCTCTGGCACTTGTGGAAGTGAATGCTTGTCTGCTGCAGTGGAGGAGAGCAGTGATTTACACACAGAGACAAGAGAGACAGAGCAGCCAGTACAAACACACAGAACAGATAGCTGCAGTTAGTTTGGTTCTTTATTATTTAATGTATAGTATTTTTTTTACACCAACAATGAAAATAAATACAAAAGGCTCACATATGACTAACCCACATACATATGTACACATATATACACTCACATACACACGCGCATACTCAGGTTTTCACTGTCCGACTTCGTAACGGTGGGCGGCACGGTGGCGCAGCAGGTAGTGTCGCAGTCACACAGCTCCAGGGGCCTGGAGGTTGTGGGTTCGATTCCCGCTCCAGGTGACTGTCTGTGAGGAGTTGGTGTGTTCTCCCCGTGTCCGCATGGGTTTCCTCCGGGTGCTCCGGTTTCCTCCCACAGTCCAAAAACACACGTTGCAGGTGGATTGGCGACTCGAAAGTGTCCGTAGGTGTGTCTCCGCGGGGGGGTCCAGAGCCTACCTGGAATCATCGGGCGGGAATACACCCTGGAGGGGACGCCAGTCCTTCACAGGGCAACACAGACACACACACATTCACTCAAACACTCACACCTATGGACACTTTGGAGTCGCCAATCCACCTACCAATGTGTGTTTTTGGACTGTGGGAGGAAACCGGAGCACCCGGAGGAAACCCACACAGACCCAGAGAGAACACACCACACTCCTCACAGACAGTCACCTGGACCGGGAATTGAACCCACGACCTCCAGGTCCCTGGAGCTGTGTGACTGTGACACTACCTGCTGCGCCACCGTGCCGCCCCCCAGTTGGATTCTTGTGAAATAGAAAAATCGATCTGTAGTCCTCCTGTAAATCAGGTCTGTCATAGCAACTATAGCTAAGCTGAACAATCTTTGCAGAACACTGGCAGATGCCCTCCCCTCAAGCGAGTCTGTGTTGCTGAATGGTTGTAAAAGACAGTGAGGAACCTGCCACCATGCTAATCTTAAATCATTTGCATGATACATGCAAAAATGGTGGGTCCAGAGCCTACCTGGAATCATTGGGCACAAGGCGGGAATACACCCTGGAGGGGGCGCCAGTCCTTCACAGGGCAACACAGACACACACACACTCACACATTCACTACACACTCACACCTACGGACACTTTTGAGTCACCAATCCACCTACCAACGTGTGTTTTTGGACTGTGGGAGGAAACCGGAGCACCCGGAGGAAACCCACGCAGACACAGGGAGAACACACCACACTCCTCACAGACAGTCACCCGGAGGAAACCCACGCAGACACAGGGAGAACACACCACACTCCTCACAGACAGTCACCCGGAGGAAACCCACACAGACACGGGGAGAACACACCACACTCCTCACAGACAGTCACCCGGAGCGGGAATCGAACCCACAACCTCCAGGCCCCTGGAGCTGTGTGACTGCGACACCTACCTGCTGCCCATAAGTGGAATTTCAGCCAGATTTAAAAAGTAATTCCTAATTCAAAAGTTGAGCTATGAAGGGTTCTAGTTTCATCCTTGTGATGTAAACAATGTGGAATTGTTTACAGCATCGGTCAATGAAACCAGGAGTCCACATTTCTATAGCATACAGTACGTTCATATTCCGGTCCGTTTTCACAGCTGCCACTGAACTGCGTGTGAGTTTTATATGGAATTTGAATAACTGTAAATAGTGGTAAATCCTGTCTTTTGGGGACTATTGTGCCTGTTATGCCCTGCATTTACTACTTCTCCATGAAAGGCCTGAACACTGGATCTGATCAGTCACAAGCATCAGGCAACATTTTTAATACACATTTAATGCATTAACAGCAGCCTTTAGCGGCATTAAACTCTTCAGACATCTGGTTTCTATGACCACCACTAGGACGTTCACATCGAACCACACTGAAGTACTGTTTTATGTACAATCCCTACCACTGTATGAACAAGACATCTACAAAACAGACAGCGAGTCCCTTTTATTAGGGTTTTCAGATTAAGCTTGTGTTAGGGTAAGGTCTGTTGTGTTATAATGTGATACACTGTGTGTAAATACCGCAGGCCCCTGCTGCACGAGACTGAAAAAGAGATTCTGTAACACTGCTCCACTGTCTTTTTGTCCTCATACTAACATTGACACGTGACCCACCATCTGTTCTGTCCATTCATCCCTCCATCCATGCGTTTACCGTTTCATCATTACTTTATCATTTTCTTTGTTGATTTCTGCTCTTACTTAACCAAGTGCAAGTGCACCATCACTCACAAGATTCTGTTTCAGCAGTGCTCAGCAGACAGCGTGTGTGTGTGTGTGTGTGTGTGTTTGTGTGTGTTTGTATGAAGTGCCAGCAGGCATGCAGACACACTCTTTTCACATGAGTGCTCTCGGCTCTCTCAGTCAGCCTCATGCTTGTGTGTGTTTTTACTCCATCCTCCACCCAACTCTTTTCTCTCTCTCTCACTCGTTTTATTTCTGTTTTTTTTTCCTCCATTGTTTTCTCCCTTGTTTCTCATTTTCTTCTCCCTTAAATATTTTTCTTTTCCTTTGTCCCATGCTTTTTCTGTGTTTCTCCTTACTCACTATTTCTCTTCTTTTTCTTCTTCATTCTGGTAGCTTTCATTCTTATTCTCTCTCCCTCTCTCTCTCTTTCTGTCTCTGTCCCTCCCTTACTTAACCTCTCTCATTTTACTTAACTTATCTCTCACTCCCCCACTCTCCTCAGTGTCTCTCTCCCTATCTCACTCTATCCCCTTGCTCCACACTCTTTTTTCTTTTTTTTATTACTCACTATCATTTATTGCGCTCTCTCTCTTTCTCTGTCTCTCTCTCTCTCTCCCCCGCTTACTCTCTCTCCTCTCCCCAAGTGACTGACTCTCTCTCTCTCTCTCTCTCTCTCCTCTTTGGAGTGTCAGTATATAGCTGTGTGTCTGTGTGTGGGAGCTCACTGTGATCTGAGTCTGTGTAGAAGATGGTGAGTCCACTCTTTCTTCCTGCACTCTGATTGTTCCTCTGTGTGAGCGAGTCTGTGTATAAATATATGTTCCTCTACTGCATTATTTGATGTAGTAGATTGTCTTCCTGTGTGTGTGTGTGTGTGTGAGAGAGAGAGAGGGAGAGAGAGATGTAGGATAATTAATTGTGAATAGTCTCATGAGTTGTGTTTACTCGGTGTGGACACTAAAGAGAGAGATTTTTTCTGTTTACAAAGCAGAACATTCGTGTAGGTAAATGATGCACAGAAGAAGAAACGATTGCGATAGAGTTATTACCTTCTGTAGTTCAGCTTCAGTCTGTGCATGAAATGAATGAAGGATCATAGTTTTCATTGCTGAAGTCCAGGGAGAGCAACAGTAGCTACCACTACATTATGATTTTGCCTGAGATTTCAAATGCTTTTGTGGGTTCCTTCTGCTTCAGTTTGTGTAAATTTGTACACAGGTGTGTGTGTGTGTGTGTGTGTGTGTGTGTGTCAGTGAGTGACTGGGTGAGTGTGTGAATTTGTACACAGGTGTGTGTTTGTGTGTGTGAAATTGTAAACAAGTGTGTGTGTGTGTGTGTCAGTGAGTGACTGGGTGAGTGTGTGAATTTGTACACAGGTGTGTGTGTGTGAGTCAGTGAGTGACTGGGTGAGTGTGTGAAATTGTACACAGGTGTGTGTGTGTGTCTGATTGTGTGTGTGTGTGTGTCAGTGAGTGACTGGGTGAGTGTGTGAATTTCTCCACAGGTGTGTGTGTGTGTGTGTGTGTGTGTGTGTGTGAAATTGTAAACGAGTGTGTGTGTGTGTGTGTGTGTGTGTGTATCAGTGAGTGACTGGGTGAGTGTGTGAAATTGTACACAGGTGTGTGTCAGTGAGTGTGTGAAATTGTACACCGGTGTGTGTGTGAGTGTGTGAAATTGTACACAGGTGTGTGTGTGTGTCTGATTGTGTGTGTGTGTGTGTCAGTGAGTGACTGGGTGAGTGTGTGAATTTCTCCACAGGTGTGTGTGTGTGTGTGTGTGTGTGTGTGTGTGTGTGTGTGTGTGTGTGTGTGTGTGAAATTGTAAACGAGTGTGTGTGTGTGTGTGTGTGTGTATCAGTGAGTGACTGGATGAGTGTGTGAAATTGTACACAGGTGTGTGTCAGTGAGTGTGTGAAATTGTACACAGGTGTGTGTGTGTGTGTGTGTGTGTGAGTCAGTGAGTGACTGGGTGAGTGTGTGAAATTGTACACAGGTGTGTGTGTGTGTCTGATTGTGTGTGTGTGTGTGTCAGTGAGTGACTGGGTGAGTGTGTGAATTTCTCCACAGGTGTGTGTGTGTGTGTGTGTGAAATTGTACACAGGTGTGTGTGTGTGTGTGAGTCAGTTAGTGACTGGGTGAGTGTTTGAAATTGTACACAGGTGTGTGTGTGTCAGTGAGTGACTGGGTGTGTGTGTGAAATTGTACACAGGTGTGTGTCAGTGAGTGTGTGAAATTGTACACAGGTGTGTGTGTGTGTGTTTGGGTGTCAGTGAGTGACTGGGTGAGTGTGTGTGAAATTGTACACAGGTGTGTGTGTTTGTTTGTGTGTGTGTGTGTTTGTGTGTGTGTGTCAGTGTGTCTTACTGAGTGTGTGATAATATCCACAGGTGTGTGTAAGAAAGCGAGATAGAGTGTGTGTGTGTGTGTGATGATGCCCTGTGATGAACTAGTGCCCTGTCCACGGTGCGTTTGCCTTGCGCCAAGTGCCTTTGTGTAAGCTCCAGACCCAACACAGCACTGACCAAGATGAACAGAAGATGCACTAACACATCTCCAGCAGTGATGCTACTGACATTTCTGGATGTGGCTGAAACCACAGGGCCACAGCAGCAGTGTGTGAGCAGCAGAGCTTCAGGGTGGAACTGCAAAGGGTTGAAAGAGCAAAATAAGAAAATATAATAATAATTGATTACATTCTCAGATAAAGCTTAAGGGACCACTCCAAATTTTTCTTCAGTTCACATCTCTACTTCCGTGTCACCCGTCCTTTCAAGTGTCTATCGAATTCTAAAGAAGGCACACCACCTTCTGATTATTGAAGTTCTGATTATGGGAACAGCTGAACTACAGCTTATTTAATGAGAAACACTGCTGTGGTCATCACTGTACACTAAACTGTAATAGGAGGAGCTCTGGTGTTAGTACCTCAGTGTCAAGTTGCTTGCATCTTTAAAAATGTGTTTCAAATGAACAAGGTTAAGCAGCAGAGACTGAGGACAACAAAGTTACAGAGCGGCAGAGGAACAACTCTCCACTGTCCAGGACGAATGTCACTCATGTAACAACAGTACGATGACATCACCTGCAGATGGCAGATGGCGTGAAGTGCACGGTGAGGACGGTCAAAACAGGCTGGTCATTGAATGCTTAGAGAAAGACCTATAAGCTCCATTGCCTCTCCCACACTCTACAACTTGATACAGCCGGGTCAGTGCTGGTGCGTAGAGGGGACCACTGGCATAAGACCCTAACATTGGCCCCGTCTCGAGAGCTGAACCCCACAGAAAAGCTAAGGAGGAAGGCGATTGGTCACCAACTATCGAATAAAGCCATGCTGCTGGAATGTTTATGGCAGGAGTGGAGCACATGCATGAAAACTGACTAAAAAATCAGTCTTATTCCATCAAATATGATTTGTGAACTCTTTAGAAGCTTAAAAAGTTAGTGCTGTGATTACAAACGGGAACTTGAACTGGTTTTCTTTGCATTGTTGAGGTCTGAAAGCGGTCATCGTTTTTGGTATTTTGATGAGCTGTACTTTTCTGGAAATAAAAGTTGTAAATAATGGTATTTTTATTTGGAATTCGAGGGAAATGTAGTCGGTAAATTGGGGAATAACCCAAAAATGTTAAGTTCAAAGTATCATACTTATAAATAGTCAAAATAGAGAACGCCGTTTTGCAGCAGGCTCCGAGCTTTATGTTTGCATGGTAAGCATAGTTTGTATGGATTTTTGAGTGAGTGTTTGTGCTCCTGCTGAAGGTTAGGTTTCCAGCACTGTTCTGCTGAGAGAGAGAGAGAGAGAGAGAGAGAGAGAGAGAGAGAGAGAGAGAGATTGTGTGTGCCTGTGTGTGTAATTTGGTTAATAAAGATGAGACGGGAAGCCGTAGGGAGCATAAAAATGAGGCATGAGGCAGAGTAAGGAAGAAAGTGTACCACACACACACACACACACACACAAACACACACATGTGCCATGTTGCCTCTTGGTTTCTGCAGAGGGGGATGGAGAGTTATGTAAAGGCATTTTATAGCCTCCCTCCCCTCTCTCTCTCTCTCTCTCTCTCTCTCTCTCTATTTTATATATATATCTATAATACACACGCACACACACATATATTCTCCTGTCTTATACTCTTCTGTTTAACGACACCATTCCTTTGTTCTTAGTAACTGAGCTGCTTTCTAACAGCCTTGCAGTGGTTTTAGACGGTAATCAAGTGAAGCCTTATTATTAACACACATTCAGGCTGCTTTCTGTGTGGCAGCTCGGGAAATGTTGCACTCTCCGTCTGGATTAAGCAGGATTTCTCTTGGAAGTTTTAAATGTAATCATTGTATTTATGTCATAAACGTTGTGATAACAGTGCACTTCGGTTTATAAGTGGGTTGTTTTGTTTCACAGTTAAAGGCTTCCTCATTGGTGGAGATTTTATGGCAGTCAAAATCAGGCGAGGACAGAGTAGATTTCTGTAGACAGCTGGAGTGATGTACTTTGACCTAAAGGGGGCTGGAACATTTGTGACATATTCCCACAATTTAAAAATAAATCTGATTGAATTGGGGAATTGATAGACACACTGTACTCACATAAACAATACTGTGATGTTTAGTGGAAAACAAGTAGAAAACCTGTAAACAGAGTTCTGTTAGCTGCCTTTTATGGGCCAAAGACATTCATTCATTCATTCATTTATTATCTGTAACCGCTTATCCAGTACAGGGTCGTGGTGGGTCCAGAGCCTACCTGGAATCATTGGGCGCAAGGCGGGAATACACCCTGGAGGGGGCGCCAGTCCTTCACAGGGCAACACACACACACACACACACATACACTCACACCTACGGACACTTTAGAGTCGCCAATCTACCTACCAACGTGTGTTTTTGGACTGTGGGATGAAACCGGAGCACCCGGCGGAAACCCACACAGACACGGGGAGAACACGGGCCAAAGACAATCAAATTTAATTGGTTTTCCAGTGCCTTTATACGTAAGAAATGTTCATCAGCAGACCAATTGCTGCATGATTAATATGTGGTTATTTCTATGGTTTGTTTTGTAATATGGGGTTATTTTATAATTTATTATGTAATGTAGATTTAATTTAGCCAGTGTTTTACTGTAATTTTCTATAATGATTTTGTGTTTAGCAAGTAGTGTGGTAGTCACACAGCTCCAGGGATCTGCAGGTTGTGGGTTCGATTCCCGCTCCGTGTGACTGTCTTTGAGGAGTGTGGTGTGTTCTCTCTGTGTCTGTGTGGGTTGCCTCCGGGTGCCCCGTTTCCTCCCACAGTCCAAAAACACACGTTGGTAGGTGGATTGACGACTCAAAAGTGTCCGTAGGTGTGAGTGTGTGAGTGAATATGTGTGTGTGTGTCCCTGTGAAGGACTGGCGCCCCCTCCAGGGTGTATTCCCGTCTTGCGCCCAATGATTCCAGGTAGGCTCTGGACCCACCGCGACCCTGAACTGGATAAGCGCTTACAGATAATGAATGAAAGAATTATAATTCATTTATAAATCCTCTAGTTATTCAGATAATTAATTTAATAGTGTGGGATTATAGTAATCTGATTTATATTATATTTTATATTTAATTTAAATGTGAGGGATTTCAATAATGTGTCTTTAAAGTAGTTTATTTCACAAACACATTTTCACAATTCTATTTAATAATCAGTTGACATCTTCAGTTATTTGTATTTATTACTCCTTAAAATCGGTATCAGTGGCAGCTTCTGTATTGTCCGAGCCCTAATGTGAATCTCCTCATGACTAAGGTGTATGCATTTACACACACTGTAGATTTTTCACACACCATCACAAAACCTTTATGCCATGCACCCACAAGCATCTGTGTAAACCCAGCAAGAGATACACAGTTGTACAGTATTTGCATAAAAAAGTTTCACGTAGGGTATTAGGCTGTGACTGCAGTGGCTGTGTGTGTAATACACACATATACATACACACACACACACAGTCTTGATGCTGATTCCAGACCTATACGGTTTTTGGATGATTCCCTTAAAATCACAAACTAAATTGGGTGCGGATTGAAACAGAAACAAGTATGAAGTGAATTTACAAACTGGAACAGACTACAATCTATTCAAGGGCTGACTTTAATATCATGAGCAACAGATGCGGTTTATACAGCTGGAAAGTTGATATTGAACATGGAATCAGAGTATTCTAGGCCTTCAGAAAGAGCTAATGATTTCTAGGGGAAATAATACTTGTTTCAAATTAAACAAAAGCCATAAGGGCATTATTAGAAACGAATATTAGAACCAAGGGTATTCTCATTAGACCTGGCCTAGCTTTACCAGCCATAGCACCGTCAGTGAAGCTGAATACTTCAAGCTCAAGATGATAAGACGTTTGAAATCAAAATAACTAAATAACTAAATCTATCCTCACTTCTCATTAATCTGCTGCCAAACTGATAATGATTAGTGTTAACAGGACAACACATTTTTCCAGCCACCATTTATACGTTCCAGGCCTAGACTATTTATACCTTGCAGACTGCAGCACACCACGGACCGTTACACTGACTGTAACACACAGTGACAGGAGGGAAAGGTAGGTTAGAGGGTTCCCTGTGTTCAGCTGCAGATCGCCTTCAGCTCCAAACTCACTCATATAAAATCTCTTTATCTAAGTCTTTGTAATTAAAATAGTAAACGTATACGTCTAAAATCTCTGAGAACACTGTTTGATATAGTAATAGAGTAATTGTTTTTTGCATGAACAGAATTCAAGCCGCCCCTGTGTGAGAGCCCTGGAGCAGAACAGCTTGCGTGTGAACGTTTTTGAGCTGCTTCCTGTGTCCAGGCTCGCGGTACAAACACTTCACAGCATTTTCACAGGTTTTTTCAAGAGCCCTTCAGCTGTCTCTTTAGAAACAGGAGCTGCAGTGACAAACATCAGCGTCTGTCATTTCAGTCCCGCAGCTCATGTGTGGTGACCAATTTTCAGTGGTCTTTTAAGGACATTTTAAAGAAGGAATTTTGTGGCAAATTTAAATTACAAAATATGGGGCTGATGTCAAGAACATAGCCTCCATATTGGTTTAAGGGCAGGATTTTTCAATGGGAAGGTGGTCATGTAGCATATCAAAGAAATAAAAGGGTGTCCTGCGACTTTTGACTCACCCTATAGCAAGGACACCCTTTTATTTCCTTGATATGTGCTTAAAAGTTCATTTAGCAGCCGCAAACCCTGCTCAGTAACTCGCAGAAACCTCTCGCACTCTTCCTGCTCCTTGCTCTCTCTGCCATAATGTCCGTACTGGGAAAGGTTCTTCTTGTAGCAAGGTAAACACCCTTGAGATGTTCGTAAAGCATTACGCAGTTCTTGCGAGAAATATCCTCAAAAAAAAAACCTCAGACCGGACCAAAGTTTCACCTTCCAGCAAGACAACGGCCCTAAGCACACAGCTAAAACAACAAAGGAGTGGCTTCGGAACAACTCTGTGACCGTTCTTGACTGGCCCAGCCAGAGCCCTGACCTAAACCCAATTGAGGATCTCTGGAGAGACCTGAAAATGGCTGTCCACCAATGTTCACCATCCAACCTGACGGAACTGGGAAGGATCTGCAAGAAAGAATAGCACACGATCCCCAAATCCAGGTGTGAAAAACTTGTTGCATTATTCCCAAGAAGACTCATAGCTGTACTTGCTCAAAAGTGTGCTTCTACTCAATACTGAGCAAAGGGCAAAGAGCAAAATACTTATGATCATGTGAAATTTCAGTTTTTCTTTTTTAATAAATTTGCAAAAAATTCTTTGAGAAATAAAATTAACATTTTTGATTTTAGCAAATGGCTGCAATGAAACAAAGAGTGAAAAATGTAAAGGCGTCTGAATACTTTCCGTACCCACTGTATCTCTGCTGTTCATCAGCTCAGCAAGATGGCTTGGTGCTCTGTAACATTCACTGGGATGTGACCGCGCTGTAAACGGTGGATTAACCATGATTCTTTCCTGACTCTATCAGCTGATCTCTGGCACTGAATTGAGCCACAGCGACGCTGGAGCCCCACAACGCCCTCCCTCCCCAAGGTTAGCGCAGAGGGCAGAGGTTCTAAGAATCCTGAACAAAGCCGGGTCAATGTCCAGAGTTCTTTAGTTGGAAAAGGGGCTGTCATTTGTCTATTCCCATTGCTAAACATGGAAAGATTCAAAATCATTCTTCCATTGCTTATTATGCAACATTAGCCTCATAGCCCCAGCACAAAGTTAAACATGCTAACTTTAGACATCTAACATTTTGAGTTTACATTTTGATAGTTTGAGTGAAGGGGATAAACCTGTAAAAAAAAAAAAAAAGGACATTTCTCGGAACAATCCTTTAACGTAAGTTATACAGATGGTTCAGACAGTCAAGTGAGGAAGCGGAGGTTGTGCATGACATACAGCTTTTAACAGATGGAGGTTAATGGTGAGTTTGGATAATTTTGGCATGTAGGTCAGAGGCAGCCATCAGTCTTTTTAAAGATCAATCCTGTTTAAGGCTTCATTGTCCAGGTGATAGCCCATCTCCTAGGCATCTACATCCAGCGTCCAATCTGGGTCTCACAGCTTAGGGACCTCCATGAAACCGTTTTTCTATTCAGTGTCTGTATGAGTGCTATCCATCTATTTATCTGTCTAAAACTAGGGTGACCAAACGTCCTCTTTTCCCCGGACAAGTCCTCCTTTTGGGACCTAAAAATGTCTAAATCGTCAAAAATGTCAAATAATTTGCTGTCTACAGGCTTTCCCCCGTCCCATTTCTTGCAATAAGCCCTAAATCCTTCATTGAACATTTCATTTGATGACATTGTTGAAAGGTGAGCAGAAAGTGAGTGTTGAAGTGTTCAAGGGTCAGAGAGTCTAGAGCTGAATTGGGACACACTCACGCCGCTTCAGCGCTGTAGGTCCACCGTCGGCCACGGAGCAGCTCAGTGTTTTACTGGAGCCTCCAAAAGAAATGAGTTGAACTTTGTTGAGGTAATATTTATCGTAGTTTCTTCTTTATGTTTGGAAAATGTTACTCTTTCTACTTTATATTTAACAAACAGAAAGTCATCTTGTGTGTCCCTATAATGACACGAATACACGGACACATCTCACCGTTACTGACTTTCTGACGAGTAAATTACATCTGCACGGCTTTTGTTTAACTTCAACAAAAACGGACAAAATCTCCGGATTATTAAAGTCAGAACACCGGAGCGAGGTGTTACTTCAAATAAACGAGGCTGTGGATTAGTCACTGCACTGTTTTATCAGGCGGACTCTTATAGGAATGTTAGTCAGTAATAAATATCTACTTCCAGCGATGCCCTGTTCCTTTATCAACTGTAGAATACTTTACTGATAAAATACTAAGGTGCTTTTATTTTAGAAATGTTCAAAAACTTAAAAGTTAAAATGTTATCCTGTTGTTTTCTAGTAAACAAGTTGCTTTAATCTCATCTCAACAGTGCTTCAGTGTTGTAGCTTTGTATGAACAGAAAATAACAGGCTTTTTATCATCATACACACACTGTCAGCAACTGACAAGATAAACTATTTTTACAGTTGGTTATTGTTGTTTAACAGAAAGGAATATTATCTGTTCATAAAAGCATGTGTTTGTCTGTCCCAAGTGTCCTCTTTTATTTGGAAACCATAATATGGTCACCCTATCTAAAGCTATCAGTAAGATCGCTCCGATTGACAGAAGTTACAATCCAATAGCAAGCAGAAATGTAAAAAGATGTTTGTACCCTGAGTTCTTTTTATGTTTAATGCTGGCAGTAAACAGACAGTCGCTGCAGTCCTCAGGAAGTTACTTCATTCTGCTTTTGGTTTTAGATCACACAGTGAAAAGCCTTTGAGTCATTGATAGGTACTTCTAGCATTTTTTTCCCTCTGTGAATGTGTGTGTGCGCGCATGTGTGTCAGCTATATAGAAGCTTCGCTTTGGCAGAATTGAATGTGTAAGTCAGCAGAGCTGCAGCACGCTTTTCCTGTGCAATAAATTCAGTGACTATAAAACGACAGAGAAATCTGATAAATCCTGAATTACGCCGCACTAACGGTCATTCCTGGAACACTGGCTGCTCTTTTTAAGCCTTTCCAGACTAAAGCTTTGCACCTTCGTTTAGGACCACTGCTCTACTGTGTCACACTATGACCGTCTCTTGTAGCTTTGAGTATTTCACTTTTCTTAAAACATTTATGTTGACGTTCTGTAAATAAAATGTTCATTTTAGTCTCTGTCAGTTTTCGTTTTAAATTGTAGTCTGGCTGCAGATAAATTGATAAAAATCCTGAAATGATTTCATATATGATTTCAACTGAATATAAATGAAGAAATGCAGAATATGCCCATAATCAGTAATAATAATGAAATATATATATTGATAACTTAGAATACTTGAAAGATGGAAACCAAGCATCAAGGGAGATGTTTTTTTTTTTTTTTGAGTTGGTAAATGAAGCAGTAGGGTGGCACAGTGGCGCAGCAGGTTAGTGTCACAGTTACACGGCTACAGGGACCTGGAGGATGTGGGTTCGAGTCCCGCTCCAGGTGACTGTCTGTGAGGAGTGTGGTGTGTTCTCCCTGTGTCTGCGTGGGTTTCCTCCGGGTGACTGTCTGTGAGGAGTGTGGTGTGTTCTCCCTGTGTCTGTGTGGGTTTCCTCCGGGTGACTGTCTGTGAGGAGTGTGGTGTGTTCTCCCTGTGTCTGTGTAGGTTTCCTCCGGGTGACTGTCTGTGAGGAGTGTGGGGTGTTCTCCCTGTGTCTGCGTGGGTTTCTTCCGGGTGCTCCGGTTTATTTATATAAATATTAACCCCTGACATTTTGTTACAACGGATTTGAACATGTTATGAAGCCTAATCAGGGTCTTCACAAGAC
Organism: Hoplias malabaricus; assembly: GCF_029633855.1. Lineage (NCBI taxonomy): Eukaryota > Metazoa > Chordata > Actinopteri > Characiformes > Erythrinidae > Hoplias > Hoplias malabaricus. The sequence goes on from NC_089806.1 coordinate 9,991,263, forward strand.
CTCTGAAGGTGTTCTGTGGTATGTGGCACCAAGACATTAGCAGCAGATACTTTTAAGTTCTGTGAGATGTGGCCTCCATAACACTGGTCTTGTTCTTTGTACACCAGGAGCACCCCACAAGACCTCTCCTTCTGACAGTGTTCTGACCCAGTCTTATAGCCCTCAGTCTGCCCCTTTTCAAAGCGACTCACATCCATACACTCACCTTCCCAAACTGAACGTTCACTTGATGCCTTATATATCCTACCCCCTGACAGGGGCCACTGTAAAGAGATGATCAGTGTTCTTCCAATCTGTTGTTTTATCAAACTATTGTATGCACCAGAATTGAACTTGTATAGAACCTTTTATTTTAGTTAAAAAACTCAACATGTTTAGAACAAAATGTATAACATGGTTCAGAAAAAAAAAAAACATGGTCTAAATGAAATGCCTGCAGTTATAATCAACAGGGGGAAAATGTCCAGTGCTAAGCCAATATATATTTAAATCTGGATTTAAAAGAATCTATCACTGTTATTAATATTCTATGAAATTTAATGACCTGCCAAGAACGGTATCAATATTTAATGATTGTATTTTCATATGTGTTTCAGAGGGGTTTCCCACATGTATTCAGTAATTATACACTGGCCAATAGCTTCTACTACAAATGGGTCTAGAAGGTCTCATTTTGGTTATTGTAGTAATCAACTGCACAATGCACTTGTGACAAATAAAAAAACTAAAAAAAGAAAAACTGATTTTATTTACTTATTAGTTTATTTTTAGTGATGAAAAAATATCTATGAAATTGCATAAAACCTTAAAGTTAAAGGAACCTTATGTAACATTTTGACCTTAAAATTACAGCTTCGAAATAATTGTCATGTTTCACAGACCTGTAATATGGAGAATAGTGCCTCTGTCATTGCTAATCCAGGCTCAGCACTGCAGAAACTGCACTATGTAACTTCTGGAGGAGGATAGGAAACCAGAACCACACACACACACGCACACCCACACTTTATTGACTTCAGGACAGTGCTGTAAAAGTGAATTATATTCTGCAACAGTAGGGGGAGTCCAAGTGCTGGAGTAGGTGATTTTTTAGTCCAATAGCCTCCTTCAAACATTCATTCATTTCATCCATTATCCAGAGCCTACCTGGAATCATTGGGCGCAAGGCGAGGAATACACTCTGGAGGGGGCGCCAGTCCTTCACAGGGCAACACACACACACATTCACTCACACACTCACACCTACGGACACTTTTGAGTCACAAATCCACCTACCAGCGTGTGTTTTTGGATTGTGGGAGGAAACCGGAGCACCGGGAGGAAACCCACGCAGACACGGGGAGAACACACCACACTCCTCACAGACAGTCACCCGGAGGAAACCCACACAGACACAGTGAGAACACACCAACTCCTCACAGAGAGTCACCCGGAGGAAACCCACGCAGACACAGGGAGAACACACCACACTCCTCACAGACAGTCACCCGGAGGAAACCCACGCAGACACAGGGAGAACACACCACACTCCTCACAGACAGTCACCCTGAGGAAACCCACGCAGACACAGGGAGAACACACCAACTCCTCACAGCTCCTTCAAACACCATTCACATAACTCAGGTCTCTCTCCAATAAGAAAACACCTAACAGCTACACGAGTGTTCACTCTGCATTGCCCTCTGGCTTCACCCAGCCTCTTTTCATTAGAAGCCTTCTCTACCGCTCTCTTTCCTTTCTTTGTTTAGCCGTAGTGTCTAAGCCATCCCAGTCATTCCATTTATTTAAAAAAAAATACAACAAAAACTGTTTTTAAGACAAGTCACCTACTCCAGCTTTAAAGCGGTTTACTGTGTGACTACAGCATGATAAGATTTAAAAATATCATATGAAAAATACATTTATAAAAGCTCTCCCCATTACACATTTACAGATTTGTCAGTCACACACACATTTATATATATGTGCAATATACATGTCCATCATATATGTTAAATATGTATATTATTTATATGCCATTAAATACATGAAGAAGACAGACGTGGGGCGTTACATAAAGCAGTTTCTGTGGTTCCTTGACGGGAATTGCAACCACAGAGGCTCTATTCTCTCTATTAGTGGTCAGTGAAACATAACAATGATTCTGAAGCTGTAGTTTTAAAGTACAGTTACTACCTAGAGTTCCTTTAATATGACATTAATGGACAATTGTTGACATTTTCTCTAGTCATCATTTGTTGCAGGTGTGTGACGTACATCACAAAGATGTGAATGTCTGACAGAGGTCTATGTCTTATATATAATACAGGGAATTTAACCATAGATGTGCACATATCTAACTTAACTACAAAGAGTGTATGGTGGAAACATCATGTACTAGTGTTTTTTTCTGACTTACTGAGGGTTATTCTGTTAACTGGAGTCCAGAAGTGTTCCATTTTCTTGACCCCAGATGTGTTTAAATGTGTTCTGCTCCATGCTGCTTGGCTTGCTGTGCACAGGCAGTCCTCCAGGCCTGCAGAGGCGCTGTCTGTCTCAGCTCAGCTTTGCTGGCTGCTGTGTTAATCACCTTTCTCTTTTCCCCCCTTCCTTCCTTCTTTCCTTCCTTCCTTACTTCCTTCCTTTCTTTTCCTCTCGCTATCTCTCTCTCTCTCTCTCTCTCTCTCTCTATCTCGCGGCACCAGGCTCGGCTCCCCTCCTGTTCATCCACCCTAAGCATTGCTGAGGTATCCCTGCATGAGTCTCGGAGCACCGCATGCCTGTGGCTCCCTACTTTCCTGTTGCATCCTGCCTGCAACCAGAGAGCCCTGAAAGACCCCCACAAAAGACCCCAAAATACTCCCAAACACCCAGGACAAACACCCCTGTCCTGTGCTGCATGCGCCCACCAACTGCACAAGACAGAGAATGAATTGTTGATGACCTCCGGCAGTGTTTCCAACTCCAGCCCTGCACAGTTTTGTCTTCTCTTGTTCTAACACATTTGAGGCTAGCAGGCCTGTAAGTCTCTGAACTTCAAATGGGTCCCAACTCCAAATGTAGTGCAGTTTGTGAAATTCTGGCTCCTGTGGATGAATCCCAAATGGCTTTTTTATGGGCATATTATGCACCATTTTGGGTGCATTTTATTTTATTTATTTATTTATTTGTATTTTTTGGGACATTTGTAGTGCACTGTGTACGGAGGTTATGTACCATTTGAGATTCAGCATGATTTTTGGTTCTAAAAGCTGATTGGCTGGTTAATAATTGATATGCACACATCAATAAGTTCCGTATTCATGAGCTAGGCTTATTCCAGCCTAAGACTTCAGTGCAAAATAAAGACATGGAAGGATAAACCTATAAACCAGAAGTGAAATCATGTCGTATTGGGAAGCAAAATATTTAGTATTAATGGTTAATGCATCTTTTTTGGAATTTCCATTTGGCTGAAAAATCACGAAATTCAGATGCATCATAACTGATGTAGGCATATCTACAACCCTTCTGAATCAGATGGAAGAGTAATGAGTAACGCAGGAGGAGCTCCAGGGGTGGAGTTTGGAAACACAGATGTTTTTTTATCATTATTACTGTTATTATTCTTTCTGGACCTGTTGTCTGTAGGTCTTGTGATTATCCCCCTGCCTGTTTCTTACATCTAGCAAAGCATCCTTTATTTCTTTATTTTAATTATATTTATTTCATTATTATTTATTATCATTGTTATTGTATTATTGTTATTATTGTGGATTAAGATTTAACTCATCAAATCTTAATGTGCATTTAGTTTTTATTCTATCTGTATGGTTGTATTTTGTCCCATGCCGTACATTTTCATTTTCCACTTTTCTCTCCTATTCTCACAAACACACACACGGTACAGCATTCTGTGGTAGGACCCAAGTCCTAATTAGGAGTACAGGACCGGTTAAAGCTACATTTACAGCAGGTTTCTAGCAAATGTTAAAGGCTCTCCCTTTGTGGTGTAATGTGACTTTTTTGTGGTGTAAATGTTACCTTTTCATAACAAATTCAATGAGCTTTTCAGTGCAATCATCTGTGTTCATTTAATATATTAACGGAACATTTTTACTTTTACAAAACGTCATAAAAATAATGTAAAAAATGATTAATTTACATTAAACTAAATTAATATCAATACTCACTTTCCAAGCTTGTTTAGTTTAAAAGAGAAATTAATTATAATTAGCCTTTGATTTAAATTGATTAACGAATGAAATAATCAGATTACACAGACATCATAAGCAGGCATAGGTCACGCCGCCTGGAAACACGCACACTAGATTATACTTCAGTTTTTCAGTGCCATACAGTGGGCAGTGAGTTTTTCACAATCATTTAAGCCATTTTTACAGCATTGTCGTGAAATCGAGGGGTGGGAGGGACTTTATTCCGCCTCTTATAGGTCAGTGAAGCAACATGACTTTGCTGCTGTCATTACTAGATAAATATAATAGCTAGTGCTCCTTTAATAATGAATTAACATGGTCATAATTCATGCAGCACTTTGGGAGGGTTTAAGAGTTTGATTTCATTCTTAAATATTTCCTTTGCTAATAAACTATAATCACAGACACTAATGAGGAGAGATCATGGCGGCTTTTGAAGTAGCAGCAGTTACAGCACTTCCCTCACTCTGTAGTCATAAATTTTTATCTCATGCCACATTTCCTGCACCCAACAGTGCAAAGAAAATGTCTTCAAGAAGTGTAACGCTGAGTGCACTCTGTGAGAAATCAGCAGGAGCTTGGCCCACAGTCAGTGATTACTGGAAAGAGCCCAAATCCCTTCTAAACTCACTTCTGAATATACAAATGGCCCAAAATACTGGAAGATAAATGTGGTAGGCTGATACATTACAGCTTTCACATTTAAGTTTATTAAAATAAAGATTCAATTTTTGTACTTGGAGGTAATAATAAAACCAGTGTCACCTTTAGAGACGGTTTTGTTGACTCCTTAAACATTATTTAGAAAATGCTCTCTTGAAGGAATAGTTCAAACTACCACCCACATGTAGCCAATCGGTAAATGTGGTTTGGTGGTTATAAAGTGAAGCTGTGGATTTAAAACTTAAGTCCACCAAAATGTAGCAAACAGTATTTTTGAGTTATTTATTTAAAGAAACAAAAATTGAGAACAATCTGAATTCTCTAAAATGGCTGACTGTAGCATTTAGCTACATGGCGATGTCTTGTTCAATTTTATAGCTTGCAGTGAGTGTCCTAAATCATATCAACAGGTCTTTGTTTTTTAACAAACGTGGTATGAGAGGTCTTGAAGGTGTTTATTGAATAGGTTTGAGTAACTGTTGGCTTTTAGCGTAGCCTCCTAGCTCTAATTGAAAGAAGCAGCCATAGGACATCAAACGGCTAGTTGATCAAGTAGTGGATCCTGGATAAGTGAATGTAAATTTAAAAAATAAAACTAAATGTGCCATTTCACATAACATCAGTGATCTTGCAGCTTTTTTCCACATTTTTCCCATCTTTATCTTCATTATTCCTTTCAGTCATTTCTGTTCAAGAGCACAGAGCTGTAATTGTGGGTGAGTGTGTGTGTGTGAGGCCAGTAAAAAGTTGTCTTTTCAAAGAGTGTTTGTGTGTGTCATCATCCGTGAATGTGTTGCAGTGTCTGTGTAGTTGGTGTAGCTTAGCATGTATGAGAATGTGTGTTCCTGCCTATTGCATTTCCTTTTGTACGTGTGCAGAGGAGTGTGTGTGTGTGTGTGTGGAGTGAGTGACTATCCTGTGGCTTCCCCCAGGCCTCAAGGAGAGAGTTCAGGGCACATCTGGATGAGGTCATCACGCTCAAGTCAAGGTACTCTACCTTGGACCAGGTAAAGAGTTAACCTTTTCTCCCTCCACCAGCATGCACAACAGCACTCACTGCTTTGCACACTTTAGTAAAGTTAAACAGAGGCCAGTAAACAGCTAAAGACAGACGAGTAAGACAGCTAAACCTAGCCTAGTAAAACAGATAGTGTATGTACCCCTAGTTCCGGCCACTTGTAAATACAATATTAGAAATATTAACTAACTGTTAATAAATAGAAGTACTTTATTCACTCAAATCAACATTTTTCAGGAGTCATATGTGTGTAGATTAATGTCCAAGAGTTGCTTGACTTTGAAAGAAAATATGTTTTTAGATAAAAATGCTTTTGTTTAAGTAGGTGCCAATACTGCTAAGATTATTGGTGCCCCCTAACTTCGGCCACCTCCCCTGCTTGTGACAGTCAAACGAGACAGTTGCTACCACATTCAGTGGTTTTGAGAGGTTCACAATGATATTACGTTTGTCCTGTGTTGGTATCCGTACTCTACATGTAAGGATTAAAATGGCGGTAGATTTTCCCTTCAGAGAAACGGAAGCTAACCGCTAAGCTAACTTTTACACTGAGGGAAATATCTGTCATGAAATGGAAATGTGTTGTGTTCTACATGCAGTTTTGCACACCTGCACAAGAATTACAACACTGTTATAGATACTTAAATATTGTTTAGATATGTGATTTTTGCAAGACTTAAATGCCCTACTAAGGCATGAACTTACGTTTTATTGTTTTACCCACTGCAACTGGCGAAGCGAGAGAGAGAGCGGAATTGCACCATATACGGCAGTGACCGGAAATAGGGGACGGCCGGAGTTAGGAGAAAGACTGATAAATACATACAGATAATCCAGTTTAACACCGGCCAGTTATATGGCTAAACAAAAGACAGTAAACCAGCTTAACACAGGCTAGTAAAAAATGTAACACAGGCCAGTAAAAAAGCTTAACACAAGATACGAACACACGTAAACACAGAACGGCAAAACAGCACAACACAGGCTAGTAAACAGCTAAATGGAAGCCTGTAACAGCTTAACACAGGTTAAAACCGCTAAGCACAGGTAACTTAAACTATCTAACTGTCAAGCACTGACAAATATACAGCCTACATAAAGCGGTAGTGTAGCCAAGTGTAGCTAACACTCATTAACTAGCGATAGCTAAACTGAGGCTAAATGAAGTATATCTTCCCAGACTCAGGTTTACAGGAGGGATGACTGGAGTATCTTCTAGGTGTACATTTCTAGTCAGGTTTGATAACAGCACATGCCTGTTTCAGGTGATTTCAGTGGCTTGAGGAAGCACAGTGGGGCTGTGTATGTGTGTGTGAACACTATCACAAAAATTAAAATGTGGATACACATAATTTAAGGACAAGTTTTTCCCTTTTTTCCCCATTTTTTGAGAAAAATAGTCTTCATGTTTATGTGGCAAAAATAAGACAAATTTTTCAGCTTTAAATTCTGCATGGGCTTTTCATTTTTTAAACAAACAACAAGAAACACCTTAAGAACCCTGAATTTTAATATATAGAAAATATGCGCAATATTATAACGGCTGTATGTTTGTTTTATTTATTGTAGTTTATAGTCTTTTGCTTTATTAACTTATGCCTTAAAACGTTAAAATAAACCTGACATAAATTTTGTGTTAAGTAGCTGCAAATTTACAAAGGAAACAAGTTCACGTGTTAAAATATTTAAAAAAAATATACATGTGCCTATAATCAGTGTAAAATGACATAATATATCAGGTGTGTAGTTGAGGAAAATTCAAACACACATGCACACAACAGTAACATATTTTTTTCATATAGAATAAGTTAAGCATCCCACACCTGAGTAGAGCCCATTCCTGCTCATTCAGACACAGAAATGGATCCTCTGTCCTATTACAGCTCCCCTTTAGCGGAACACTTAGGACACTACAGCAAGAGTTTATTGTCCTCTTCGCTCCTCACTAGATTTTCATCCATTGATCCCATGCATTTTCTTTTTTTTTTATACATACGTACATGTAATGTGTGGCCGTATGTGATTTTGCATGTGTGTGTGTATATGTATGCTTTTGTGTGTGTGTATCTACTGTGTAAGCAATGTGTCTCCCATATATTAAATAGTTCAATGCATATATGGCAGTAAATATCCCGTGTCTAAGTCTAACTCAAATCTTAACACCAGGATCCAAATAAAAATAGTATTTCTCCTAGGTTTAACAAAATAAAGCATGGAGGTTTTGTCAGGAGCAATTTGCTGCTATGAATCTTTGTGCAAGTCAGGTTTCTTTGTGTGTATGTTTGTGAGTGAAGTGCATATATACAATACATAGCCAGTTTCTTTATGTATTTACCATAGAGCTGCAGTAAATACTCTTAGCTAGTCGTTATTGTGATATCGGTGTTTGCGGTGATAACATCTCAGAGAACTAATGTGGAGATGAGTCCCTCATCCATTAGAGTCTGAGCAGTAATGCAGGTCTGGGACAGTCATGTTCCTGCTTGTGAGTTGGAGCAATGTGAGCAAACGTTTTGAAGGAAATACAAGAATTTTTTCAACATATACAGGTTCCATGATGATTCTTGTGAGAACTTTTCCTGTTAATGTTTCAACCAGGCAACTCCCTCCTCCTCTTTCATAACTGTTCCACCTTCAGGAAACTTCACGGGGCCTTACTTTATTCTTCATTCCTTCTGTTTGTTTTTTGTTTTTGTTTTGTTGGTTTTTTTATGCCAGTTGTCTTATTAATGTAGTCAATGCCAATCCTATTCACTAGTTGTGACTCCCTTAATAACACTATGCTGCACTCTTAAAAATAAAGGTTCTATAAAGTATTTTTATGAGCGATGCCATAGAAGAACCACTACAAACAATTATTCTTTATGGAACCAAAAGTGGTTCTTCTGTGGCATTGCTCTAAGAACCTTTTTTTAGCACTTTTATATTTAAGAGTGTGGAGCTGAGAAAATGAGTTTTTGCTTCCTCCAAGTCATGTGTAGCTCCATTCCTTCTTTTCAAAATGCTGCTAACTCCATTTGCTTGGAGGAGAACACTAACTAACTAGATGTTTTACCCTAGCTTATAGACACCCATGCTGTAAATTAATTTAGAGACCATCCACACGGATCTGTTTATTGTGAAGTACATCATTAAACTACAATGTACATGCAGCTAGCACTAGATTTTAGATTCGTCATATATAAATATATATGATGTTGTATCAATATATAATGCACTATTAAGATCTAGATTTAGTAATTTCGTGATTTGCATAGTGAGGGTGGCCAGACGTCCTCTTTTTTGCCGGATATGTCCTCATTTCCGGACCTAAAACATGCGTCTGGCCGGGATTTATACATTGCCAAAAATATACAGAATTTTTGCCGTCCACATCCTCCCCCCCCGTTCCAATTCTTAAATTAAGCCCTAAGCCCTAATCCAATCCTTGACATGCGCACCTCGATGACGTTGTTTTGGGTGAGCGAAAGTGTTCAAGAGGTCGAAGCTGAGAGCAGAGATGTATGGAGTCAAAAAAGGGTCAAAAAGTTCAAAAAATTTGGGTTTGTAAAACAATACTCACAAATGTAACGGACTTTGTAACTGCGTGCAACTACACACACGTAAAACTAAAATCCACAAATGTATTGGAATGCACAAATAAAAAAAAACAAAAAACAACAATAATAATTAAATTCACAAATATGAAAAAAAGATTTGCATGTGTAAATCAAGTTTTGTGAATGTGAATGTGAATCAGTACCTTCTCAAACGGCTTAAAATGTGCAGGAGCAGACCTTTTTAAGGTTCCAGATGTGACAGTGGGAGTTTTTAAATGAGGTGGAAAAAATCCACACAGTCGCCTTCTCTGCTGCGTGTGTGAATCTTTTTTTGCAGTTGCGGATTTAAGACCCTGTTTTGACGGCCAATTGATGAACCAATAGGAAAGCTTTAGCTGGTCCAATCAGATCACGAGGTTTCTTTAACCAATCAGAACACTGATTTGTTGCTGTCAGCCATAGTGCTTTTCCACCAAAAGAACTCTGGTTCTTGAACCGGTTTCGTTCCTGATTCTGAACCACCACGCTTCTACGTGTTTCTGGTGCAGTTAGGCGCGATGCCATGCGCATTGGTCAGAGCCGCGGCTCTTGGATACGTTTCTCCGCTGTCCGTAGAAATGCGGCGGTTCACTGGAAAGAACCAAGGTTCCAAGAATCAGGAACGAAACCGGTTCAAGAACCAGAGTTCTTTTGGTGGAAACGCACTATGGCTGACAGCAACAAATCAGTGTTCTGATTGGTTAAAGAAACCTCGCGATCTGATTGGTCCAGCTAAAGCTTTCCTATTGGTTCATCAATTGGCCGTCAAAACAGGGTCTTAAATCCACAACTGCAAAAAGAGATTCACACACACAGCAGAGAAGGCGAATGTTTGGATTTTTTCCACCTCATTTAAAAACTCCCACTGTCACATCTGGAACCTTAAAAAGGTCTGCTCCTGCACATTTTAAGTCGTTTGAGAAGGTACTGATTCACACATTCACGAAACTTGATTTACAAATGCAAATCTTTTTTTCATATTTGTGAATTTAAATTATTATTATTGTTGTTGTTTTTTTAAATTTGTGCATTCCAATACATTTGTGGATTTTAGTTCTCCGTGTCTGTAGTTGTGTCAGGAACGAGGGGTGGACTGACTGAGGGGGACGCACTTGCTAAAACACAGATAAACTTTAATTTACAAAAGAACAACAAACAGAGAGATTTACAAAACAAGATAACTAACAAAGAGCTAACAGAGACATGGACAAAGGAGCTAAACGAACTGAAGAAGAATAAAGACAAACTAGAGATACGGATAGACTGGATAACATAACTGACTCAACATGATACAAAGAACGAACATTCTGTCTGGATCACCGGAGGTGGACTGACTGAGGCGGACGCACTTGCTAAAACACTGAGAACTTTAATGAAACCAAATAAAAAACAAGACTAACAGACAGAGAAAAGGACAACACAACGACTGAGAACTGAAACAAAACTATAACAAGGACAGACTAGATAACACGACCGATATGAGAAAGGAGAATTGTTCAACAGGAGGAAGTGAGACAAGAGGGCTTAAATACCAAACATAGACGAGACGCACCTGAGACAGATAACAAGGGGGCAGGGTAACAAATGACACAGACAAGGAGACGGAACAAAGGCGGGACTGGAACAACAACGAACATAGCCATGTGCTAAAAGAGCACATGGCCGGGGAAAACAGACATGACAGGACGAGGGCGTGACAAGTTGCTCAAACGCAGTTACAAAGTCAGTTACATTTCTGAGTATTGTTTTACAACATCAAAATCTTTTTGACCCTTTTTTGACTCCATAGAGATGGGATGCACTTCGCTGCGAGCGCCTTCTTGTAAACCTTCGTATTTGGAAGCGTTTCTGTGTCACACAAGCCTTTCACTTTCTGCTCTATCTTTTACAAATCTAAAAGTCATCTCTTCTGTTCCTGTAACGACACAATAACCGGACAAACCTGACCGTTACTGACTTTCTGCGTCATACCTGCGCAGCTTTTCTGCTTATCATTAACTTTACACGAAAACAGGCCAAATCCCCGGATTTAAAACTGAATTATATCACACACAGCACGTTTTATCAGCCAGACCTTATAAAATATGAAATATAAGTATGTGTACATAAATGTCTGGATCCCAGTGATGCTCTGATCATTTATCAAGTCTATGTCACTTCTGGTTGATAAAATATGGTGCTTGCTTTTAAAATTTTGAAAGCACAGTTAAAATGTAAACTCATCAGTTTCTCCTATGATCATGAGTTTTCTCGCGTAGACAAGTTGTTTTAACACAGAGCTCCAGAAAATAACTTTCAATGATAAAAAAACTGTCAAGAAATGACAAAAGTATTTGTTTATTATTTTTGTTTAGGGCCAAATGGAAAGGAATCTGTCCAAAATGGCATTTGTTATTTATCTTGTTAAAGATTAGCTCATGTATTAAAGTTCAGCAGCATAGTTGCATGGTTATGGAAGCTTTTGTCCACCTTTTGGGCCTGGGCCGTGCTGCCAAACTGCCCCATGTTTTTTATGGTCACCCTAGCATAGTGCAATACATGGGGCGAATTGAGTGATTCGGGATTAACAGCTGTGTTTCTCTCATGCGTCTTGGTGTTTTGATGTCTCTCTTTACATGGCCCCCTACTGGACTGACATGATAATGCAGCCTTTTTTGCATTCATAAGAACGGGGATAGTCTCAAAAACGGAGGAAAATCTGTTTTCAAAAATAAACAGATCCATGTGGATGGGGCTTTAATCTGGTGGTTAGCAGAATTTAATTTAATTTAAGTCCACATTTGCAAGAAGATAATTTCAGATGAATAAAGTATAAAGCCCAGAAGAGGACAGGTAGGCGTTGCCAAAAAAGATATTAATAAAGCTTTTACTTTTTACTCATTAATTACTCTAATTAAATTATTCAGTACTCTGAAACATCAGATCAGCTGGTATGAGTATAGAATAGAAGCATGAGCACACAAACAGACCCTGATTATAGGGGTATAGACAAAAAAATAATGTATTGATACTCAGTGTCAATGTCAAAACTATATTTTGTTCAGTCTTCCTTAATTATAACTTATTAACAATGGCAAATTGGGTATTTACATTTAAGTGGCTCTGTGTGTGTGTGTGTGTGCGCGTGTGTGTGTGTGTGTGAGAGAGAGAGAGAGCCAGAGACAGTATGAGTACATACCGTCCTCACCCCAACCTTGTAAAAGTATTCAACCAACCAGATTTGGCTGGTCATAGGGAGCTCAGCGTTTAGGATGATGATACTTCAGCCAGTCGAGATCAGGAGACGTATAGAACAAAAATGACCTCGCTTTATAAGTGGGTGGGAAGGCCCCTGCTCCTCCCCTCAGCACATGGCATGGAGCTAGCCAGTAGGGGGCGCCTGTCAGCTGACGTGACACACCTAGGCATTTAGTGCCCTCCTCTGGCCAGTTAGGGTTAGCATTAACAGCAGCTAACGCTTGGTTTTGGAGGAAGGACATGCTGGTCCTCACCCTCCTAGTGCTAGTGCCATTGTGTGTGCTGGGGAGTACAGCCAGTAGCTAATGGGGTGGAACTGGAGACTTGTTTGCATGTTCAGGTTACATTTATATATAATACACTTTTAAATGATACAGAGTCCTGTCTGTATAAAAACAAAGTGTTTTGGAGTATGGTATCTGCGCCAAAACTGCTGAGCTTGTAAACTAGAGCAGCAGAGAATAGTAAAAGTGAAGGCACCTGAATTGTGCTGACCACAGCCCCAGGAAAAGCACACGAATGGAGCAATTTCTTGTTTTTATTTCCTTGGGATTTTTTTCTGTTTTTAAATCAGAAAGCAAGGGCGACACGGTGGTGCAGCAGGTTAGTGTCGCAGTCGCACAGCTCCGGGGACCTGGAGGTTGTGGGTTCGAGTCCCGCTCCGGGTGACTGTCTGTGAGGAGTGTGGTGTGTTCTCCATGTGTCCGCATGGGTTTCCCTCCAGGGTGTGTTCCAGGCCTTGCGCCCAATGATTCCAGGTAGGCTCTGGACGCACCGCGACCCTGAACTGGATAAGGGTTACAGATGATAAATGAATGAATGGATCATAAAGCAGATATCAGGTTTGCTGCATCAGAACTCATTAGTTGCTTTGCTCTATTTGGAACTGCTTTGGCTTGACATGCCCACAGACACTGTCAGTGTTTGTACTGAAAAGCAGTTCCTGTGGTTCCGGAAGCTATTTATATTGGCGGACTGGTGCCGAATGGCCCAAAATCATCTGTGTGAACTGGACCCCAACCTGTTCCACATTGGTGGAAAAGGGCTACCTGTTCTTTCCTAAAGACCTGAGTCTCTCCTAAAGAAAACCATTCCCAAAGGATGCTGCCACAACCATACTTCACTGTTAGGGCAGTGTTGAAGAATGGGAAATATTAAGTTAGTGCCACACGGCACATTCAAATTTAGCTAGGCATTGGCTCGTGTATCCACAAATCCTACTCCAGCAGTGATTTGATGTGTTTTTTACTTCCATGGTAGCTTCCATTTCGCCACCCTTCCCCATAAGCATGTTGTATACAGAGCTCCTTATGTCACCTTCACTCAGTCTCAGGCACTGAACTCTGCAGCTAATTCAGAGTCTCCTTCCTTCCTCACAGGTCTCCTTCCTCTGACGCTGAGTATTGGAGGAACAGCCTGTGTCTGAGAGTGGATGTCATTCGCTTAACTTATATTCCATTCCTAGCCTTGTCCCCTTACCTCCAGTTTTAGCTCCGCCCCCTGAGGAGGAGAGGGAAAGACACAGGGATGATGGAGCCTACTCCAAATGTGTATTACATTGTATGTCCAAGAAAAGGAAATGCATTGCTTCGACATACTTTTATACCTCTGTCTTCACTGAGCTCAGGCTCATCTGTGCAGTTAGTCCCTGCCTCTGTCTTCACTGAGCTCAGGCTCATCTGTGTAGTTAGTCCCTGCCTCTGTCTTCACTGAGCTCAGGCTCATCTGTGCAGTTAGTCCCTGCCTCTGTCTTCACTGAGCTCAGGCTCATCTGTGCAGTTAGTCCCTGCCTCTGTCTTCACTGAGCTCAGGCTCATCTGTGCAGTTAATCCCTGCCTCTGTCTTCACTGAGCTCAGGCCCATCTGTGCAGTTAGTCCCTGCCTCTGTCTTCACTGAGCTCAGGCTCATCTGTGCAGTTAGTCCCTGCCTCTGTCTTCACTGAGCTCAGGCTCATCTGTGCAGTTAGTCCCTGCCTCTGTCTTCACTGAGCTCAGGATCATCTGTGCAGTTAGTCCCTGCCTCTGTCTTCACTGAGCTCAGGCTCATCTGTGCAGTTAGTCCCTGCCTCTGTCTTCACTGAGCTCAGGCTCATCTCTGCAGTTAGTCCCTGCCTCTGTCTTCACTGAGCTCAGGCTCATCTCTGCAGTTAGTCCCTGCCTCTGTCTTCACTGAGCTCAGGCTCATCTGTGCATTTAGTCCCTGCCTCTGTCTTCACTGAGCTCAGGCTCATCTGTGCAGTTAGTCCCTGCCTCTGTCTTCACTGAGCTCAGGCTCATCTGTGCAGTTAGTCCCTGCCTCTGTCTCCACCTGTTCCTCCACCGGAGGCCTGCGGTTTGAGCCCCTCCCAGGAAGTTGACAGGGTTTCCTTAGTTTTGGAACACTGCCTTTTCAACGCAGAAGTGCTCTGTTGAGCCTATGTCTTTGGTCAAAACCTTCTTAAGTCTTCATTACATCATTGCCACTGACTAATCACTTAAAATGAATGAGTATTAAATATTAGTCTCTAAATAAATATAGGAATGTATTCGTGCATATGTATTGGTTGTGTGTGTGTGTGTTTTCTGAGACCAGCAGCTTTGCACTGCTTCCTCCATCTCCCTCAACCTCAGTCCATCCTCATTCCATCACATCTCTGTGTGAACATCGACTCATCGGAGACTCCACTATAAACCTGCCATTGTTTATATTATTTTCACAGCATTGGAGACGCATAAACAGAAGAGCCGATTAATGAACTGCTTCTAAAGCCTTTATTAAAAACAGAACACATCACACCTCACTTCCACGCTAAGCCTCTAAAGGCCCTGGTGCTCACTTTCAGAACTGAATCCCAGAGTGTTCCCACTGGAGGCTATGGTAGTGTTTTTCCTCAAATTGATCGGATATGAAGAGGCAGGTAAACTGATTCAGCACAGTTTATCAGGACTGTTCAGGTTAGCTTCTCTCTGTGTTGGGTTTGGTGTGCTATGAGAGCTCAGTAGATGCGCTTCAGCTGCCTGCTAAAGCTAAACCCATCACACACTTCTCTCGCTCTCTCTTCTTGCTTTCTATTTCTTTTCTCTATATTTTGTCTCTCTCTAAACTCATTATTGACTTATTACTTTCTGTAATGTGTTTACCATTCTTTCATTTATTCTCTCTCTCTCTCTCTTTCTGCGCTTTGCTGTTTCTTTCTCTCCCTCCACTTTGTGTAAGCCCTGGCTACAGCACTTTTAATAAAGCCCTACTTAAAGGTGTAAACAGCTTTTAAAAAAGGAGCAGTACGTTTATTTTAAGTACACAACAGAGTTAATACATTTCTAAAGGTAATGCAGTCATATGTAGTATATATAATATTGCTGTATTGTAAAATGATATATTGTCCATTTGCCTGCCGTATTTGTGATCAGTTGGCAATATCCCAATATCAAAATCCTGCCTATCATCTTCTTGTTCTCTTTTTTCCCCTCTTTATTTCTTTCTCTCTCTCTCTCTCTCTCTCTCTCTCTCTCTCTCATATTGAGTTGCTTCACACTTCCGTTCTTTTGCGTCTGTTGTCATGCGTTTATTTCTCCTCTACTTGGGACTGATGGACTGATGCTTGATGACTTTGTCTCCACTGTAGCTCCAGTGTAGGTTGGAGGTGCTTAAAGATGATCGAAGGAGCCATAGGACCTTCAGCTCACGAGTAACTATCCCCAAGCCCTCACAAGCCCACTCCACATGCAAAACTCTCTCTCCTGTCTCTCACTCTCTCTCTCTCTCTCTGTCTCTCTCTCTTTATCTGACTCTCTCCTCTTTCTCTCTTTCTCTCTCTCTCTCTTTCTCTGACTGTCTCTCTCTCTCTCTCTCTTTATCTGACTCTCTTCTCTTTCTCTCTCTCTCTCTGTCTCTCTCTCTCTGTGTGTGTGTGTGTGTAGAGATCTTGCTCTTTCACCTGCTTTCGGCTCTTTTTTCGTTTGTTCTGTTGTTTTATACCATCTTTTAACCATTTGTATATATTTCTTACACGTTCTATAACAGTGTTTTATGGTTAATCTCATTTTATTACCATTCAAATTTAAACCATTTACATTTTTAAATGCAATTTCTATGAACTAAGAGATTACAACAGACGTCAGGTTTTAAAGGGGAACGTCGTCGATGTTTCTGCAGGATCCAGTGATTGAGACGTAAACAAAGTGGTGGAGGGGTTTGGTGTTCAATCAGCAGTGAACACAGCAGACATCTGAAACCTTTTATATGGAGTGGTACTGTTTGTAAAATAGCGGAGAACCTGTTATAACAACGGTGATATAAACGACAGACATGAATCAGTCAGATTAGGCTTAATCTTATAAAACTCAGTCATAGGGCAGTGTGACCATTTCATTCATAACTTTGAGCAAGGAGTGTGTAGAGGCAAACACCGGGTTCCTGTCCCCACCGCTGTCAAATATACGGCCTCATTATTTTCTGTACCAAACCACACTTAGTGACTTTGTTTACATCCAGAACAGTTTTTCTGCAGAAGCCTATTATTCAGAAACGTATGGGTTCTGTTCTACGAAGTTTAAAATGTTTCTTTGTTTGTTTGTTTTTAATACAAACCCCATTTCTAGAAACAGAAAAACAGAACAAAACTACATTTGAAGTGTTTCTTTACGTTTTGCCCAGTGTCCCAACGCTTCGGGAAATGAAATGGAGTTTGCATTTAATGTATATATTATACCTCAGAACAATCTTCTCTGTGTTTCTTTATTTTGTTTATTATTCTCTTCCTCTGTTCATTACTTTATTTCTTCTTTAATACTTTCTTACTTTCTCAGACATGCATTGCCTCCATTAGATTTATTTCCAACATCTGTGCTCTCTCTCTCTCTCTTTCTTTCTGTCTCTTTCTCTCTCTCTTTCTCTCACTTTCTCTTTCTTTCTCTTTCTTTCTGTCTCTTTCTCTTTCTTTCTGTCTCTCTCTCTTTCTCTTTCTCTCTCCTTCTGTCTCTTTCTCTCTCTCTTTCTCTCACTTTCTCTTTCTCTCTCTCTCTCTCTTTATCTCTCTCTCTTTCTCTCACTTCTCTCTCTTTATCTCTCTCTCTTTCTCTCACTTTCTCTTTCTCTCTCTATCTCTCTTTTTAAGTTGTCCTTCACTTGCTGTAGATGCTGTGTGTTCTTGCCTCTTTTTGGACAGTGGTTTTATTTCCCACAATCACATCACTCCATCTGTCCCTCCTACTCTTTTTCTGTGTCTCATCCTACCATCTCTTTTTTTTTTCTTGGCTGTCTGGCAGTCGTTGCGCTGTATTTTGTTTTCTGACATGGTTTAGGGCTCAGAGACAGGGTGATCCACATATATACACACACACACACACACGGACACACAACTTTTCCTTTTCTTTAATCCTAACTCAGGAGACAGAAGAGAGAAACAGAGAGGAGGGGAGGACAGATAGATATAATGGGTGTAGACGGCATGATACCAATCCTTACTGATTTATTTATTTATCATACATTTATTTGATGTATTTATTAATGCATTTGTCAGTTGCTCATTAATACACAACATCTGTAAGTGTTAATGAGACAGAATAAGGCAGAGATACTGATTTATTTGCTAGAAGATCGTTTTAAACTGAGCACCGACATCTTAAAACACCAAATGTAACACTCTCACACGATACGTATTTATTTAGATCTATAAAATCAACCACACGTTTGCTTTCTCCTGTCCTCTATTGTGACTTTAACAATGGAAAGGAAGTGTGATTCAGATTCTAGTAATGGACAATGAAAGATTTCTCAGTCGTATTTATCTATGAACTGTTTTTACTTCATTCCTAAAAGCACAAAAAGAGAGCTCCGTGTTCCGCTTTGTTTGTGTCACATGGTTTATGGGTTCCTCTATCAGTACCCAGACTATTTATAGACAGAATGTACATTATGGAACACCTCTGAGAGCCCTGTGTAAGGTTCCTACAGCTGTTAGATGGTTAGTAGGCTGCTGTGGATAAATGTTATGTAATTGTTTCCTTCTTTAATTCCATGTTGTAAATGCCCTCATGAAAAACACCAGACATTCTGTAAAAGGCCACCATTGTTAAAGTATGAGACACATTTATTTTCATAAATCATGGAGTGTACACCCGGCACGGTTAAAAGTTTGGGTGCACTTTCTACGTAATACCGCTTTTTGAGATAAAAGCCTGGGTTGCGACGTATTGCATAAAGTGTCCAACTCTATTGGGCCCCTGAAAGGTGGCATGCCGACCCCCAGAGGAAATGGGCATGTCCTGTGCGTTGATTCCCGAGATTAGACGTTTCATTTTTCTGCACTCTGCTGTTTGTTAAAAGAAGAGAGAAGGGGTGGGAAGCGTTCTGAATTATGTTACTTTTTACAAAATAACAAACACGATCTTCTGTACTGATTACATTTAGAACAGCTATGTGTGTCCCCAAACTTTTGCCAGGCAGCAAAGACTCAGTTTAGAGATTAATCAGAGTCAGTGTAAGTGATGGTGTTTGAATTAGGTTTTATAGATTCCGAAAACACAAAAACACACACTGCGTACCGTCTCATGACACGCGTGAGACACACAAACAATACGTGTTCACGCTGAGACAAAGAACAGCCAATCCACAGAATATAGAGTGGAGTCCGTAAGTAAGTGGGCAGTGACAAAGGGCTCATTGTATTGAATTTTAAATTATATAATGATGATAGAATTAAATGGCTGGACCCTACTGACTCTCAGTGCTTTAATTGAGTATCTGTAACTGTCTTATTGAAAAAGCTGGAGATGGAATATTTATTTTGATTTTATCCTGGCATTAGTTGGTGTTTACTGTGGTAGAAAAGGAACACCCATTAACTGAATTATAGCAAGTTGATTTGACGCTTAAACAGCACAAATTGTGTCACTCTCTGAATACTTATGGACTGCAATCTAAACACCATTACAAGTATTTAATAGATACACATTCATTAAGCACTTTATTAATCCATGAGGGAAATGCTCTGCCACTCAGACCTTGTTTAAACCTGTTTATCACATGGGTCCCAGGTATAAGGCTTGTATCCAGATAGAGCTTAGCTTCATTAAAATGCAGGGGTAAATACAACCAAGACATTGAAATCTGATTATCTGATTATAAAAGCCAGGTCTGAGACACAGTTTAGACCGACATTATAGATGTTTCAAAACATCTGTCTCTCCCAGACACATTCAGTAACCAAATACTATCCCAGTACAAATACTACCCCTCCCAGTACCACCAAAATCCCTCCTACTAGAGTCAAAACCCCTCCCAGTACCACCAAAATCCCTCCTAGTAGAGTCAAACCCCCACCCAGTACCACCAAAATCCCTCTCAGTAGGGTCAAAACCCCACCCAGTACCACCAAAATCCCTCTCAGTAGAGTCAAAACCCCACCCAGTACCACCAAAATCCCTTCCAATAGTCAAAACCCCTCCCAGTACCAACAAAATCCCTCCTAGTAGAGTCAAAACCCCACCCAGTACCACCAAAATCCCTCCTAGTAGATTCAAAACCCCACCCAGTACCACCAAAATCCCTTCCAATAGTCAAAACCCCTCCCAGTACCAACAAAATCCCTCCTAGTAGAGTCAAAACCCCACCCAGTACCACCAAAATGCCTCCTAGTAGAGTCAAAACCCCAACCAGTACCACCAAAATCCCTCCCAATAGTCAAACCCCCACCCAGTACCACCAAAATCCCTCCTAGTAAAGTCAAAACCGCACCCAGTACCACCAAAATATCTTCCAATAGTCAAAACCCCAACCAGTACCACCAAAATCCCTCCTAGTAGAGTCAAAACCCCTCCCAGTACCACCAAAATCCCTCCTAGTAGAGTCAAACCCCCACCCAGTACCACCAAAATCCCTCCTAGTAGAGTCAAAACCCCACCCAGTAACACCAAAATCCCTCCTAGTAGAGTCAAAACCCCTACCAGTACCACCAAAATGCCTCCTAGTAGAGTCAGAACCCCTCCCAGTACCACCAAAATGCCTCCTAGTAGAGTCAGAACCCCTCCCAGTACCACCAAAATCGCTCCTAGTAGAGTCAAAACCCCACCCACTAACACCAAAATGCCTCCTAGTAGAGTCAAACCCCCACTCATACCACCAAAATCCCTCCTAGTAGAGTCAGAACCCCTCCCAGTACCACCAAAATACCTCCTAATAGAGTCAAAATCCCTCCCAATAGTCAAAACCCCTGGCAGTACCACCAAAATCCCTCCCAGTAGAATACATTCTGAACCGTCCTGATAAAAAAAACCCTTACAATTAAAACCCCACCTAATACACACCCTCCTGATACAAATAAAACCTTCCTCATACAACTGAAACTGCACCCAGTACAAACACAGCCCCTACCAATACAACCAACACAACCCCCACCCCCACAAAAGTTATCCATTGCCAAGAAGAGACTAATTGTGGAGCTGATTTGCATTTTAGGAATCTGAATATAGACAAAAAATTGTTGTTTACTTCGACATATCACAGATATATTTGAACACAGAGTGTAAATGAACATAGTTACACTTGTATCAGGATGCTAACATCACCAGGAACCTCGTTTATCAAATGTACCTTAATTTATTCATAAAATAATCTCTCAGCACTTGCATAAAAATGATTTATAAAAACTCATAAACTTTGCTCTGGAACTGCCATCCCTTATCACATTAGAAACCTGAGGTTAACTCTTTAGTGTAGTGTGCGTTCATAAGAAAACATACCCTTTAACACAGACTTATTCCAACTGTTGGGGTGAGGACTGCTTTAGTCCATTTTACCCTAATTGATATTATGAAAAACGATGAGTGTGAGGGTAAGCCTTGATAGATTTGTATGTAGGTCTATGCCATTTGTCATGAAAGACTTATGG
Organism: Hoplias malabaricus; assembly: GCF_029633855.1. Classification (NCBI taxonomy): domain Eukaryota; kingdom Metazoa; phylum Chordata; class Actinopteri; order Characiformes; family Erythrinidae; genus Hoplias; species Hoplias malabaricus. Next base: position 10,012,804 of record NC_089806.1, read on the forward strand.
AGTTGTCATATTAACTAGAGAAAAGTGCTATGGATTTGTTTATATCTACCCAGACTTTTAACAGGACATTCACCTTTTTTCTAAAGCTCTAATCATGACTTTTCACTTATGATCCTTTGAAGATCAAACCCATGCCTATAAATGTTTTATAAATGAAGCCCCAGGTGTGAGCAGGGTCTCTGTGGTACCTCCTTTAAAGTCAGCTTTACCCTGAAATTCCTTAAAAAAGAATAATCATCAGAGTTCACTCGCAGGTCCACAGCTTCATTACACAGCCACTTCAGTGAGAGTATTGATCTGAGGCCGTGCTCTGGCCGAGGTTTCGCGGAGGGAGAAAGGCAGATGAAAAATGCCCGTTTTGCTTTTAGGGAAAATAAAAAAAACAGCCAACGAGGAGGAATTAGCTGCTAGTGAATGAGCTCATGAACTGCTTGGCCATCAGATTTAAATGTGCCTCTTTCTTCATCGCTTCATCGTGAGAGGGACCTAGGCTCCATATTTGTTTCCAAGTCACAAACCCAGATGATATATTTTGGGCTTCATATTGTGACATGACATTCTCCATCGTTCTTCACTGAGCATTGTCACAGGAGACCCTCGGCTCTCAAACTAACCACTTTTATCTCCTACTCCTCTCTCTCACTCTCTCTCTCTCTCGTTACAGGTGCAGTCACGATGCAGCAGCAAAGAAAATATCTTACGGGCGAGTAAGTCAGATTTGTGTGTTTTTAGCTCTTTGTTTTATCCTTTAAGTGTAATTACATAATGACGTTATTAATTATAAAATTACTTACGTCAGTTACAGTTTGATTTTGCACAAAAACATAGAATTACAATCCAAAAGGAAATAAGAGTACAAACTTAGACTGAGCCCAAACAATCGTGAACTGGTGCAGACTAAAACACAAAAACATACATCTTCAAACAAGACCAGACAACGGTGCACTGGAACCAAGGGGGTATATGTAAGCGTGACCACAGACGAGGAACATCTGGGAAGGATGACGAGAGGGCACAGGTGGGAACACCGATGACAAGGAGTGAGGGAGAGAGACAAGGGAGGAGGCAGGAATGAAACAAAATGGAGCCATGTGCTGAAGAAGGACGTGACAGACGAGGGAACTCGGACGACACAAAGACAGAGCAAGAAAACATGACACTGGGCAAAAGCGTGACAGATTCACAGTGGTTTGACTTGAAATGGACAAATGTGGGACCGTTTTCTGAAGAGATTTTAAGAACCGTTATAAGTTCAATTACGAATATAAGTCAGATCTTTTGAATGAATGTAGATATGTGGCTGATACTACTACCTCTGATTTTGTGTGTGTGTGTGTGTCTGTGTAGGTCACAGTGCAGTGGACATCACTAAGGTTGCCCGGAGGCACCGTATGTCCCCCTTCCCTCTGACCTCCATGGATAAAGCCTTCATCACTGTGCTGGAAATGACCCCAGTGCTGGGCACAGAGATCATCAACTACAGAGGTACGCAGTGGGCAGAATTCAGACTGATATGAACTATGTGACGTATTTAGGGCATATTCATAGATAACAGTATACAGCAACATCAGAGACTACATCCTGTATTCTACACTACTTTCGAATCATAGAGAATCATTCCTGGCTCAGAGATTTGGCACCTCAGGAGGATCACAGATTATGGAGATTATACAAACTGTGCAAAACTTTTTGAATAAAAATAAAATAATAATAAATAATAACAATTAATGATATATATTTAAACTATTGCGACAGTAACATCAGTAGATGAATTACGGCTTTGTGTGTGTGTGTTTGGACTGAGGGAGGAAACCGGAGCACCCGGAGGAAACCCACGCAGACACAGAGAGAACACACCACACTCCTCACAGACAGTCACCCGGAGGAAACCCACGCAGACACAGGGAGAACACACCACACTCCTCACAGACAGTCACCGAGAGGAAACCCACGCAGACACAGAGAGAACACACCACACTCCTCGCAGACAGTCACCCGGAGGAAACCCACGCAGACACAGAGAGAACACACCACACTCCTCACAGACAGTCACCCGCAGGAAACCCATGCAGACACAGGGAGAACACACCACACTCCGCACAGACAGTCACCGGGAGGAAACCCACACAGACACAGAGAGAACACACCACACTCCTCACTAACAGTCACCGGGAGGAAACCCACGCAGACACAGGGAGAACACACCACACTCCTCACAGTCACCCGGAGGAGACACAGGGAGAACACACCACACTCCTCACAGACAGTCACCCGGAGGAAACCCACGCAGACACAGGGAGAACACACCACACTCCTCACAGACAGTCACCCGGAGGAAACCCACACAGACACAGGGAGAACACACCACACTCCTCACAGACAGTCACCCGGAGGAAACCCACACAGACACAGAGAGAACACACCACACTCCTCACAGACAGTCACCGAGAGGAAACCCACGCAGACACAGAGAGAACACACCACACTCCTCGCAGACAGTCACCCGGAGGAAACCCACGCAGACACAGAGAGAACACACCACACTCCTCACAGACAGTCACCCGCAGGAAACCCATGCAGACACAGGGAGAACACACCACACTCCGCACAGACAGTCACCGGGAGGAAACCCACACAGACACAGAGAGAACACACCACACTCCTCACTAACAGTCACCGGGAGGAAACCCACGCAGACACAGGGAGAACACACCACACTCCTCACAGTCACCCGGAGGAGACACAGGGAGAACACACCACACTCCTCACAGACAGTCACCCGGAGGAAACCCACGCAGACACAGGGAGAACACACCACACTCCTCACAGACAGTCACCCGGAGGAAACCAACACAGACACAGGGAGAACACACCACACTCCTCACAGACAGTCACCCGGAGGAAACCCACACAGACACAGAGAGAACACACCACACTCCTCACAGACAGTCACCCAGAGCAGGAACTGAACCCACAACCTCCAGGTCCCTGGAGCTGTGTGACTGCGACACTACCTGCTGCGCCACCGTGCCAATGAAACAAAATAAATAAATCTTAACCATCACAGTTGTTACTGTTAATAGGTTTAATTGATTTATTATGCATAGCTAAAGCCGCTCCTCTCCTCCTATGGTTTTCTTCCTATGGATAGTTTGCTCCCAGAGTCCTGCTTTTGATGATTGCTTGTGTTTTCCATGAAAGACTTTAAATTAAAGGTGTAGGTGTTGTATTCGTTTTAAATTCCAGACCTTGTGGCCTCACCAACATTTACCTGAGGGACTGTTTAATTGATACTTTAATGATGATCTTCATGTGATCATTTACTACATATGCACTGACATATCATCTGACATCTAACATCTGTGTATGTGTCTACAAGTATTTTATTCTGCAGATGTCCAACTGTTATTTGTGCTGGTCTTGGTAGAGGAAGGGACAGTAAGAAAAGGACAGGGGCTAGTAAAGCTGAATACGCAAACATTAGGGATGTCGAACCATGCCTAAGGTTTTCAAAGAAATAGTGCATCAAAGCAGTGGTTTGGAGACTCCAGCGAAATAACAGTGATCTTGTGATTACTGGAAATGAAAGTTTGTTACATCACTGCATTGCCCCAGTGCGTCTGTGTGTGTGTTTTTTTTTAATTGCTTTTAAAATAAGTGTCAGCGTGAGAGTATTTTAATATGTGATTTTAATTTGGGTTTGTAAAATATGGAAAATATGAAAAACAGCCCAAAAACAGGATTGCAGAGCGCTATCCATCTTTGAGACTCACACCAAGGTGATGTGCATGAAATGTAATCAACATCTGTTTAATTTTGTTAAGCATCTAGATGTTGAGGGCGGCACTGTTGTGCAGCAGGTTAGTGTCACAGTCACACAGCTCCAGGGGCCTGGAGGTTGTGGGTTCGAGTCCCGCTCCGAGTGACTGTCTGTGAGGAGTGTGGTGTGTTCCCCCTGTGTCTGTGTGGGTTTCCTCCGGGTGACTATCTGTGAGGAGTGTGGTGTGTTCTCCCTGTGTCTGTGTGGGTTTCCTCCGGGTGACTGTCTGTGAGGAGTGTGGTGTGTTCCCCCTGTGTCTGTGTGGGTTTCCTCTGGGTGACTGTCTGTGAGGAGTGTGGTGTGTTACCTCTGGGTGACTGAGGAGTGTGGTGTGTTACCTCTGGGTGACTGTCTGTCAGGAGTGTGGTGTGTTCCCCCTGTGTCTGCGTGGGTTTCCTCCGGGTGACTGTCTGTGAGGAGTGTGGTGTGTTCTCCCTGTGTCTGCGTGGGTTTCCTCCGGGTGACTGTCTGTGAGGAGTGTGGTGTGTTCCCCCTGTGTCTGCGTGGGTTTCCTCCTGGTGACTGTCTGTGAGGAGTGTGGTGTGTTACCTCTGGGTGACTGAGGAGTGTGGTGTGTTACCTCTGGGTGACTGTCTGTCAGGAGTGTGGTGTGTTCCCCCTGTGTCTGCGTGGGTTTCCTCCGGGTGACTGTCTGTGAGGAGTGTGGTGTGTTCTCCCTGTGTCTGCGTGGGTTTCCTCCGGGTGACTGTCTGTGAGGAGTGTGGTGTGTTCCCCCTGTGTCTGCGTGGGTTTCCTCCTGGTGACTGTCTGTGAGGAGTGTGGTGTGTTCCCCCTGTGTCTGCGTGGGTTTCCTCCTGGTGACTGTCTGTGAGGAGTGTGGTGTGTTCTCCCTGTGTCTGCGTGGGTTTCCTCCTGGTGACTGTCTGTGAGGAGTGTGGTTTGTTCTCCCTGTGTCTGCGTGGGTTTCCTCCGGGTGACTGTCTGTGAGGAGTGTGGTGTGTTCTCCCTGTGTCTGCGTGGGTTTCCTCCTGGTGACTGTCTGTGAGGAGTGTGGTGTGTTCTCCCTGTGTCTGCGTGGGTTTCCTCCAGGTGACTGTCTGTGAGGTGTGTGGTGTGTTCTCCCCGTGTCTGCGTGGGTTTCCTCCGGGTGCTCCGGTTTCCTCCCACAGCCCAAAAACACACACTGGTAGGTGGATTGGTGACTTAAAAGTGTCCGTAGGTGTGAATGTGTGAAAGTGAGCTGAAAGCTAGTGTTCTCCATCTTAGAACTCACAACCGCTTTTGTAGATCTCGGCTTAAACTCCAAGCTCCGCCTACTGGACTCCTGTTCTGCATACTGATTGGTCAAATGATGTCATCTGGCTAATGCTGACTGACACATCCAATAATCTATGAAAAAACCAGTCAGGCAGAAAACTGGAGAGAGAAATCAAATTCACACATACACAGGCACATTGTGTGTGTGTGTGTGTGTGTGTGCACGCGCGCATTTTAATACATTGCTAAATCGAGCAGTTGCAAAATCAGCTTTTCTATGAGGATTAACATCATCACGCTCTTGGAGTGTTGAGTGAAACTGAATATTTTGAGATTTTATTAATAATCCTCCTCTTCTCTCTGTCCTTTTATATTTTGTGTCTCATTAAGGTTATTGGTTTCATGTTCACTGGCCTGCACTTGTATCTTTCACCAAACCTGTTCTGGTTGCGTGGTTGTTTTGAGTCTGATTTCAGTGTGTTCTGTTCCTCTCTTAGCTCCACACCTACACACATCAGCCGGGAGAGGAGAGACAGCCAGGCTATATTTAACCACTCTGTCTCTTAACAACACAGGCCCGCAGCTTCTGTCTCTTATCTACATCCATCTTTCTCTCATCATCATCATCTCTCTCGTATCTCTCGCTCTCTCATTTCTCTCTCTGTCTCTCTCTCAATCTGCCATTTATCTGTATTTCTTTTTCTCTCTATTATTTCTCTCTCTGCGTGTGCATGTATATTTTTTTCCTACCCTCTTTTCCTTTTTCTCTAACACATCTTTTTATCCTTGACTCTTTCTTACTCTCACTACAGACAGACAGCTACACTACTGTAATTTCACAATGTAACTTGATATATTTCATTTTTTGACATTCATTCATGTTCTTTCTTTATGCAACCACAAACATTGAGACATTGCACATATTGTAAAACATATTGTGAATCAAAACAAAGTGTAGTAAGAACAAAGACAACATTTATTAGTTATTTTTATTACTATATATTTATTTGCCCATTTTGAATTTAATGCCAGCATCATGTTCTTTTAACAATACTCTGTAAGCATTTGGGAACCGAGGAGACCAATCGCTGTAGTTTGTCAAAATCCTTGTTTGGTATAGGATTTTAAATGCTCAGCAGCTCAGGGTCTCAGTTGTAGTGTTTTTCATAATGCACTAGTTGGGTGTGTAAACAAGGCCTTCCCCAAAAACGCCGTTGTCAGGATGGAAGCGTGTGATTTCAAAACCTGTACATATCATTCAGCATTAACAGTGCCTACACAGATGTGCAGTTCACCTGTGCCAGGTGCATTAATGAACCCTCATGCCAACACAGATGCTGGGTTTCAAACTGTGTGCTTATAACAAGCCACATGGTTCTTCTCTTCTTTAGCCTAGATCCATGATTTCCAAAAAAAAGAATTTCAAATTTAGATTTTTCAGAGCAAAGGACACTTCTCCAGCTCGGTCCATCTTAAATGAGCTTGGCCCAGAAAAGGCCGCCATGTTTCTGGATCCTGTTTATATGGTTTCATCTTTAAATTTGTGAGTTTTAACTTGTGTTTGTGCATGAAGTGGTGAACTGTGTTCTCAGACAATGCTTTCAGAAACGGTTTCTGAGCCCAAGAAATGATTTCCACTACAGAAACGTGTCTGTTTTTAATTCAGTGCTGTCTGAGATCACACTGGTTTTGGGCACCTGTCCTTTGTATATAGAGAACTTTTCAGATTCTCTGAAACACTTAACAATATGTGCCGTACATGATGAAAACCCCATTTTTTCACTGTTTGCCCACACAGTTTTTACAGAGTTGTGAACCCCCTCCCCATTTACTGCTGAAAGACTCTACCTCTCTGATGATTTTTTTAAACCTAATGATGTCAGTAAGCTTTTGAACATTAACCTCTCTTCCTTTTGTAGCGATACACAATTTTACCAGTCTATTGTTCCCCGTTCCAAATTTTTTGGAAAGTATTGTTGGCATCAAATTGAAAATGGGCTAATATTTTATAAAAAATATAATTTCCCACTTTTAACATTTGAAATATTGTCTTTTTCTATTTTCAGTTAAATATAGGGTTTAAATTATTTGCACATCATTGTTGTATAATTGTCATCTTTTCCTTCAGATTGTTGTGTAAATGCCTGCTTTCAGGTTTGACAAAAAAAGTCTAAAATGCCTTTGATACTTGTATAAGCGTCTGTAATAACTCACTTCACTGCATCTGTGAATGAAATTAGTTATATTTCATTTTAATAATTATAGAATAGGGTGACACTGTGGTGCAGCAGGTTAGTGTCGCAGTCACACAGCTCCAGGGACCTGGAGGTTGGGGCTTCAATTCCCGCTCCGGGCGACTGTCTGTAAGGAGTGTGTTCTCCCTGTGTCTGCATGGGTTGCCTCCGGGTGCTCAGGTTTCCTCCCACGGTCCAAAAACCCATTTTTGTAGGTGAACTGGTGACTCAAAAGTGTCCGTAGGTGTGAGTATGTGAGTGAATCTGTGAGTGTGTCGCCCTGTGAAGGACTGGCGCCCCCTCCACGACCCTGACCTGGATAAGCGGTTACAGACAATGAATGAATGTGTGAATAATTATAGAATATCTTTCTAATTTTGTGCCTCTCTCTCTCACAGATGGAATGGGTCGAGTTTTGGCTCAGGACGTTTATGCCAAAGACAACCTGCCCCCCTTTCCCGCCTCAGTTAAAGATGGATACGCTGTACGAGGTACGTGTTGAATCCCGCTTATAGTTTGAGCTAAAGACATTTAAATTGAAATTACACGGGAAAGAAAGCAATAAGGTGTTCAGAGCACTCATTTGCCATCACAGGGCTTTACCCTGATTAAATTGAACACATTGTTACTGATGCTTTAATCATATTTTTGGTTGTCTCTTTTCACTCCTTTAAATCTACTTTTTAAATAGTTCACTTTCTCCTCATCAACCCTCTCCCTCTGTACACACACTCACTTTTATTTATCTATTTGTATTTATCTTAATTTCTCTTTATTTTTCTATTTTCTCTCTCTCTGTCACGCTAAGTCATGATGAGTGAGAGTGTGTTTGCCCTGCGTTATGACAAACCTCGTTAGCTCACGCTCCACTTCTCATGTCAGAGCTCCATATTCAGTGGATCACTCATTTCTGCTGCAGAGTGGGGTCTGAAAACGCTTCTGAGGGGATGAATGTCAAACGCTTCACTCTTTTATTACACCGCTCCCTGGAGGAGCACCCTCTCGCACACTGGGGTCATACGTAGTGCTTCTAAACCTCTTTACTTATTTTATCCCTCTCTAAACCCCTTTTTTGTAATAGGTTTTTCTCACAATTTAGTCGTCTCTGATCCCTGAGTTTTCTTTTCAAGTGACTGCGAGGCCCTCCTTTTCTCTGATAGTTTTAATGCACTTCAAGAGAAAAATCCAACCTAGGCATATTAACATTTACACTGATCAGCCGTAACTTCAACATTACAATGACGTTTTTATTCCTACACTGTCTTTGTTTTATCGGCTTTAGAGATCCTAAAGGTGCGCTCTGATTTTTTGCTGTGTGTGGCACTGGTATGAATGGATCAGACACAGCAGCGAGGCTCGAGTTTATAAACACCGTTTCCACTCATTGTCCAGTCTGTCCGACACTCCTACCTCAGTGGTCCACCTTGTAGATGTAAAGTCAGAGGCAGTAGCTACTCTGTGGCTGCAATTTTAGCGTTGGTCATCTTCTAGTCCTTCATGAATTGACACAGGATGTTGTTGGCTGGATATTTTTGGTTGGTGGACTGTTCTCCAGTCCATCAATGACACTGAGGGCTTTAAAAACTCTAGCAGCACTGCTGTGTCTGATCCACTCTTTCCAGCACAACCCACATCAGTGTCACTGCAGCACTGAGTATGACCCACCACCCAAATCATCCCTGCTCTGTGGGGGTCCTGAGCTAAGTACACCAAGAGCTATAAAGTTGTGTGGTCAGTGGAGCTGATAAAATGGACAGTGAATGTAGAAACTAAGATGTTATTTAAATGTTTTGGGTGGTTGGAGTATGTGACCCATCTTAATAACATTGAAGTGAGGAGAAAGAGAAGACGTGGCTTGTATCTGTGGGAGGGGAAAGCGGGACTTGATATCATTGTTTAAGGTTGAAGGTTCTGAGTTTGTATTGTGCTGAAGTGAGTGCTGTAGGTCAGTTAGCTTTGTTTTCATTGTTTTGTCCTCTTTCACCAGCTGCTGATGGCCCTGGTGATCGTTTCATTATTGGAGAATCGCAGGCTGGAGAGCAGGTGAGTGTGTCCACATTCTCTCTCTCTCTTACACACATACACACACACACACACACACTAATGACTTGTTCTTCGGAATGTTGTTTCAGCAAACACCTGACGACTCACTCTCACCTACACTACGTTACCATCTGAGCAGTTTCTTCACAGACTGTGTTTACAATCTTCCAAGTCTGTATCAATGTGCACAAAAGAAGTCTGCTTTCACAGCAACTTTTCATAACAAACACTTCAATATTTACAGATATAACGTTTATAATCAGTCCTTTCCACGTAATGTATCTCATTCAAGGGCTGATGAATAAGATACATTTCACTGGAATGGTGATCTCTCACTTTATTTTATAAGTTGCCGTTTTGTATGAATTCCAAAGTTTAAAATGAATCCCAGTGAAGTTTGGAAGCAAAAGGCATGTCGGACTGGGGGGGGGGGGTCTCAAAAATATTCCCATTTACGAAAGGCAGGGGTGTGGGGTGGGCGGGGTCACTGCAGAACCGCTAAGTTTAACCAATGGAAGAGAAGTGGCAGATGAGTCGAGTTGAGGAGTCAATGAGCATCAACTATGAATCAAAAATTTCTACTTTTGCCATTTTCTAGCAACAGCTGTGATTACATTTGTGTGTGTGTGTGTTTTGCACTGCCTTGCCCCCCCCCCCCCCCCCCCCCCCCCCGCCAGCCAACTCACACAGTGATGCCGGGTCAGGTGATGCGGGTGACGACAGGCGCTCCTATTCCCTGTGGAGCAGATGCTGTGGTCCAGGTGGAAGATACAGAGCTGCTGCGAGAGTCTGAGGATGTGAGTTTTTTTGGTTTGTTTGTTTTATTTTAATGGTAGAGACAGGTGATGAAGTTGTGAAATATTGCAAAACTCCTCTGCCCTAATGCAGCTGGTTATTATAGTTATTTACATATAAAATAGCTCTGAAATAGAACTTATATCGATCAATGGGTTACTAATGTTTGTTCTAGGATCCACTAACAAGCTCAGGGTTACATCACATCCATGGGTACTGTAAACACATGCTACACTTATTTCATGGTTGTGCTATGCCCATTTGCCATTTAAATTACTACATTGCGTTAATTTAACCAAAGTTTTGCTAAATTCATTTCCATTATTATCCCTGGACACCATGCAGACAATAAGAAGTGCGACTCTTCCAAGGGTTCCTTCTGTTTTAAATCATATTGTGCTCGTGTCCCTGGTCTTTATTTCAGGGCACAGAGGAGCTGGAGGTGCGCATTCTCGTACAAGCACGCCCAGGACAGGACATCAGGTAACCTGTGCATTAAGGATATCCATGGGTTAAAAAGTTCCTTTGTAGCACAAGCACACAACATAGTGTGAGTGGATATGTCCCCAAGCTTTTCAGTTGCGCTCTCAGTGTTTGAGTAACTTTAATATTTCTTACTCTCTCCCGTTCCCTAGGCCCATTGGTCACGATATAAAACGTGGGGAGTGTGTGCTGGCCAAAGGAACACACATGGGCCCCTCGGAGATCGGCCTGCTGGCCACGGTGGGTGTCACTGAGGTGGAGGTGCACAAATTCCCTGTGGTGGCTGTCATGTCCACAGGAAACGAGGTAAGAGCTCGAAACACACCCAAACACACAGGCAGAGACAAGTGCCCATCACAATTAAGCAGCGTTTCTAACACGCGCTGAGGGTTTTACACACACCAGCCTTATTTGAACAATACTTCAGTGTAATGCCATGTCATACTGAGCCCCAGAGTCCTGTTTAATATTTAAAGCTGATAAACGCATGGCTTTGGCGGTGTGTGACAGGCTGTGCGTTCGTTTCTCAGCTGCTGAACCCGGAGGACGATCTGCACCCCGGGAAGATCCGAGACTCCAACCGCTCCACGCTGCTGGCCACCATTCAGGAGCACGGCTACCCCACCATCAACCTGGGCATCGTGGGAGACAAGTGAGTACTGCAAAGAGGTTGTGACCATTTCCCGCTCCCCAACACTGCCGTCACATGTTTAGTATATAAAGTTTGTCCGGGATAAAGGAGGCTAGCGTAAACAAGAAATCGGAAAGGCTATCGGATATCACCAAGATAATTACAGAAGCAACAAAAGAAGATTATCGTATCTTAGTCCGTACTTACGGATAATATTCTTAGACAGTGTGAGAAACCACATAATCAGATATTCTTTGTGATTTACATTGAATTTTTGTGGCAAACAGTATATCTTTTTCCATTTTAAGTATGTCAACAAAATAAATGAGTCTCCCAGGCTACAGTACAGCCCCCAGGGTTGGTTACACACCTAAACTAGTCCATATCCCCCAGTATTCATGTAAAAAACTCAGTACATCTTAATTAATCCCTTTTAGCTGCAACGTTTGCACTCATTACAATTATTCTTCAAGCAAGAACTCACATGTAGTGACACCACTTTAGTTATCACTGCCTCTTGTCTCAGCAAGCACTGGATGTCTCTGTTCCCTGCTGGTGACATACCATTCGAAATTCAACAATGTAACTCAGTAAAATAGAAAGGATGCAGGCCAAAAAGGCTCGTCTAGGGCAGGTTTGTATCCCGTTCTCTGTAGTAGCCAGACTGTGTTGGCTGTATCTTGGTTTTGAAGTAGTTTACTATACCTTTTGTCACCCAACAGCCCAGATGACCTCCTGAATGCCCTGAACGAGGGAATTAGCCGCGCCGACGTCATCATCACCTCTGGGGGCGTGTCCATGGGGGAGAAGGTGTGGCCTCACTCACTGTTTTTGGATGTTCATTGATTTTTATGTGATATCTTGTTATTCGGTTTAGGAGACAAAAAAGGACACTGGCCAGAAAGCTTCTCAAAGTGCGGTGTAGCAGGGCCACACCATAGTACACTGTCTTAAAGCAGCACTCTGAATGTCAGAGAAAAAGGTGTTCATATACAGCTGTATTAAAAAGACAAACTAGAAGTGGATGATTATGTTTAACATATACAAAGTATAGCACTCTGCCGCCCTCAAATATCAATTTTCTTTGTATCGAAAAAAGCAGAAATCTTATTATTGCTGTCCAATAAAAGCCGGTGACTTTACCGTATTAAAGGCTAAGCACCACTTAATGGACCTCCATGAATATTTCACATTATTGTAGTTACTGACATATATAAGTATGAATTAAAATGAAAATAGCAGCTTAATTTGCTTTAAAACTGACAATTTTATTAAATCGTCGGAAAAACCCGAGTTCGCTACGGAAATTCTTGAACGCAACCGTGACGTCACTGGTGGACAACAGCTGAACAACGCCGCGGTAAAACACCGTTATGACTGACTGTTATGACAGTATCTAGCTAAATAACCAACATTATTCATGACAATAGCCTAGCAATAAGCTAAACTCAAATGTAGAGGTACCGTTATTCTTGTAAATGTGATCGAAGTCGAACTCGAATTCATCCGACACTAGAAACCTCCGTAATGCAGCTACGTAGCCGAGTATAATCTGAGTCACCGAGTTTAGCAAGTCAAGCTAACGTTAACTAACACCAACTAAAACAGGCGAAGTGAGTGTCCTTACCCTGTTTACCTCCATGTTACAGAGGCTCTTGAACACCTTTCGTTGTTGTCCTTACATGCCCATATTGTTGGAAAAGCGCCAGTGAAATGAGCTACAGATAACGGAGTGAGCGGATGGTCCTTTCCAAAGTGCCCGTTTAAAGTGGACAAATTTAGTCCATTTTCTGGATATTTTGGGATCTTTGGGCCATTTGTTCACAGATGTCCCACTGTACATTGAATGATTGCAGCCAAAAACAACACACCTTTTCGTCGTTTTCCATTAAATTAAGTGTAACTTCTAGAGTTGTTGTCCACCATCTACGTCACAGGCAAGACGCCTATTAGAGTTTCCCAACACCGTTTGGGGGGGGGACCAACAGTCTTTTAAACCTTATTCCTTGAATTAGTAAGAAATAACATGTTTTCTGACTATCAATAAACACAAGTTAGGAACTCAAATTCAGGTAAACTAAAATATGATATATTTATCTATCGTGAAGCCTCAATGCATGTAATATCACATTCTGGTGTCTTATATTATGCAGAGGGACTTTCTTATGTACCGTATTGACACTCGTGGCTGTTTAAACTTGGAGTTAAATAAACGATTGGTGGTCTTTGCCTGCTGCAGAGTGCATATGTTAGATATGGGATTATTGCAGGTAATGAGCTCACGATTGTGTGGCTGGATTCCACCTTCCAGAAACGGGAGGAGTTCATAAATATGTTGGCATTGAGTTCAGTGGTGTTAAGTGGTTTGCCTGCTCTGACTGAGCCTGTTTAACCCAGTGAGCTGTTATCAGGTGTGTTGAAGCAGTGAAAGCTCTAAACTGCAGCACTGCAGCCCTCCAGCACTGTGTTTGAGAAGCTCAGCCCCCATCTCTCCGCTCTAGAATACATCTTTCAGGGCCTATAGCATATTTACTCACGACTCCGTACTGACATCTAGTGGCTGCTTCTGGATTCGAAGGATGAGCTTTTACAGCAGTGAGAGATGGTGATAAATAATTCATGAAATTGATTCTCCTGTCGTGCTGTGAATGTCTGCTTGTTTATGAGGAGTTTTATGCGAATGATTTCATCATGGTTAATGTGGACGGTTAATTGGCCCGTTTTGACAGGACTACCTGAAGCAGGTGCTTGATATTGACCTCCACGCTCAGATCCACTTTGGACGTGTCTTTATGAAACCGGGGTAAGTGAAGGGATGAATGGGTGCTTAAAGGCACGATAGAACTAAGTAAAAAAATTTAAAAATAAAAAAAACATTAGACAATGTGATGTGGTTTATTTTTTGTTTCAAATAGTCTCCCTACAACTTTTGCGACTTTGGACATGGATGGTACACGAAAGCTTATCTTTGCGCTACCAGGTAGGGATGGTGAGAACATTTGGTATGTCTTTATTAGCTTTATGAGATTTATAAGCAAAATATATATTACTAGTCAAAGTTTGGACACATCTGACTGAATATTTACTCTTATAATGGAGTAAAGGCTTGTTTCGAGTGTTCAAGAGAGCACAGTTCAACTCTCTGGAAGGTTACAAAGGCCCTCCCTCAACTTCTGTCACTCATGGTGCCTGCCAATGTGGGCTTCTTTTAACCAACCACACGGGTTTGGATAGTTAGTGTTCTCCTTCAAGCATGAGGAGCTCCAAAGACCTTACCCAGTAAACATTTAGCCGTTGATTCAACGTTGAAACAACGTAATGACTGCTGTCTAATCAACGTTCTCTTAAAGTTGAAAATGAAAGTTGAAAAGACGTCCAAACACAGACATTGAAAAGACGACTATTAGACGTATTTTGGACGTCCATTGACGTTATTAATTGGTCCCGAAATAAATGACTTGTATAAAACGCGTTTTGGACGTCCACTGACGTTATCGATTGGTCACCACTTAACTAACTTATTAAGATGGATTTTGGACGTCCATTGACGTTTAAAATATGTCCTTGATGGACAGACTACTTTTAGACCTATTTTGAACGTCCAGGGACGTTCCTTGTTTACTGGGTATGTTAGCTGCATCTCTGTATAATTCCCTGTTGTTACATAATTCAAAAAATGTTGAAAAATAATAGAGTCACGTGTGCGTCCAAACAGTTTAATAAAACTAGAACAGTATTATTCATGGCTTCAATCTGATTTTAAGTCTCAACCCTTAAGAGCTGAATGAAGTTCTCTGTTTCTGACACAGGGAATCCTGTATCAGCCGTCGTCACGTGTAACCTCTTTGTCATCCCCGCCTTGAGGAAGATGCAGGGAATTTTGGACCCCCGGCCCACCATTATCAAAGCCAGGGTAAGAGCCAGTGGACCACCCGCTGTAGTACACCCTGTATGTACAACATTTTGTAGATGCAACGTGTAATTCCTAAATTCAGCTGCTTTAAGCTGCACCCATCGCTGACAAAGATGATTAGCTGTGCGCACAGTGTGTAACCTTCATAGAAAAGTATGACGTAAAATGGGATACTCTGGAGCAGCTACACATGAGCCTTACTTTATAATGTCCAATGCCAGACATGGGCTAGAGGAATGTAAAGCCCCCCCAGTCTTGTGTTGTGGAGCAGTGGAACTGTGTTCTCATGGATGGATTCCAGTTCCAGTGTCTAATGTAAAGCCTTTAAGCAGTAAATGGAGTATAATAAAACTCTTTAGTTTTAGAATGAACGTTGGTTGAGCTGGTGTCTATTACCCTTTAACTGCTCAGTGGAATTATCAGAGCAGTTACAGCGCATCAGTATTGGAATTAGCATTTATTATCAATTAAAATAATATTCAATAAACATCACATATTTTTTTATGGCCCTTTTCAAGTGTTAAACAATAGTTGGTAAAACATAAGACTTTTACTTTGTCTAATTTTTGGGAAATTTACTAAAGAAGAGTTGTAATGAGTTAAATTTCAAAACGACTTTAAAAAACAACATTTTTATTGTGGAATTAAGTAAACGTAGCCAGAAATAAAGCTTGGACGTTAGCTGTGTCCTCTCTTGTGTTTACAGTTGTCCTGTGATGTAAAACTTGATCCGCGCCCTGAGTATCACCGCTGTATTTTGACATGGCACCATCAGGAGCCTCTACCATGGGCCCAGAGCACAGGTACCTGTACGGAGAGGAGTGTGTGTCTGTGTGTGTCTGTGTGTGTTTGTGTGTGTGTGTGTGTGTGTGTGTGTGTCTCAGACAAATAAAAAGCATATAGATTTACAAAAACCCAAATTCCTTGGTAGTATGAGCAATTTATCACTTCCTTTATCAAAGTAATTCTGCAAACTTTCACACCTCAAAAGTGAATGTTTAATCCATTCAGGCTTCACTCACTTGTGTTCATTTTCTAACTGTTACATGGTCACATCACAGACATAAACACCTGTCTAGATTTTAGTTTAGTCATGGTTCTATTATAAAGAGAATACAACTTCAGCCACAGGTGTGTTCCTTCTTCTTCCCTTTCACCGCACTCAAGCAGCTTGACGAATAGCGAATGATAGCAGCTGAAAGAGTCCATTTTGCAATAAAACTTTGGCCATATCAGTTCTTAGCAAATGAAATATCATACCGAAATGCATGTAACTGTAGTGTATATAATGACATACAGGGGTTGGACAATGAAACTGAAACACCTGGTTTTAGACCACAATAATGTATTAGTACGGTGAAGGGCCTCCTTTTGCGGCCGATACAGCGTCAATTCGTCTTGGGAATGACATACACAAGTCCTGCACAGTGGTCAGAGGGATTTGAAGCCATTCTTCTTGCAGGATAGTGGCCAGGTCTCTACGTGATGCTGGTGGAGGAAAACGTTTCCTGACTCGCTCCTCCAAAACACCCCAAAGTGGCTCAATAATATTTAGATCTGGTGACTGTGCAGGCCATGGGAGATGTTTAACTTCACTTTCATGTTCATCAAACCAATCTTTCACCAGTCTCGCTGTGTGTATTGGTGCATTGTCGTTCTGATACACGGCACCGCCTTCAGGATACAATGTTTGAACCATTAGATGCACATGGTCTTACTGGTGCAATGTGCAGTTAATGAAGACTGGCCACCAGGCTGCTCCAAATTTAGCCATGAAACCTCCCCTGTATTAGTCTGCCCCTTGTATGGGATGTTTATATGAGGTTATGATAAGTTTTTCTGGCTTATGGGTTTTCTGTGTCTCATATGTTTTGTATAACACATAATTACCCATCTGAAGACAATAAAGAATCGGTATTAAACAAGTGTGAAGGTAGACTGCATGTTTGTGTTGTCAAATAAAGTAATGTGATCTAAAGGTTTTCCAATCTACCAAATTTTAAGCTAAGAACAGGCTTGTTATTGTTATTGCTTCCTTCAGTATCAATGTTATATGATATTGACTATATCTACGATGACCTTTCCATTAACTTTCCTGTTATCTGTGGCACCAAGATGTTAGCAGTAGATCCTTTAAAGGAGCAATAAGCCAACACACACACAAACACCTGTGAAATTATTATTTTCTGTTGTCTGTACACTTTTTCTACTGTGTGGAATCGTAAGAGAATATAACGGCTGTGTCATAATGTGAAGAAGAAGCACTGGAGAAAATGACTGACTGCTCTTTTGTGTTCTGTAAGTTGCGATGCGAGCCACAGTGGATCGGATCTTGTTTTCCCAGCACGTCCCACAGAGGCTGGATCAGATTAAGATCTGGGAAATTTGGAGGAATCACCTCAAACTCCTTGCCTTGTGCCTCAGACCTTTCCTGAACACTACGTGCAGTGAGGCAGAGAGTGTTACCTGCTGGACGAGGACACCGCCATTGGGGAACACCATTACCGTGAAGGGTGGACCAGTAGGGTTTAGAGCAATGATGTGTGTCCAATTGATGCCCCCATGGACTGGGCACAATTGAACATTACCACTCCCTCTTTCAAATGTACATTTCAGCCTCTAGGTGTCAGTCTAATGAAAATAAATCAATGGAGAGAATGACTGACGGTCCTATATAAAATGGGCTTGTGTGTACACTTATTTTAACTTCGTTTGACCCTGCATTGCCTTGTATTTCTGTGTGTTTCTTGGCCTCAGGTAACCAGGTGAGCAGCAGGCTAATGAGCATGCGCAGTGCCAACGGCCTCCTCATGCTACCTCCCAAGACAGAGCAATACGTGGAGCTGCACAAGGGCGAGGTGGTGGACGTGATGGTCATAGGGCGGCTATGATGTCATCCGAGAGGGACAGAGGAGCGGAGGGATGACCACAGAGAGAAGGGTGGTTCACGGTGCATGCCCACATATCATTGACTATCTCTGTAATATGCAATGGCACAGCTAGTTTTTATTGATTTGGATAAAGTTGAAGTATAGTCAACATCTTGATCACAGAACTAGATATATATAAAAAAAATATTCTAGTATTTCAAAAGAAATATAAACTTTTAAGTAAAAAAAATTATAAAAGAGATTTATTCTGTAATATATTATTATTATTACTCTGATTATTATTATTAATTATTATTATCATTATTCTTCATTATTATTATATTCAAAAGACTTTGTTCTTTTCATTGCAATTGCTTTGTGTGTTCAATGCTAGACCTTATTGATAGCTGTAGCATTTTAATAGAAAGCAGTAGGTGCCTGCCAGGATTTTAAAAAAAAAATCTATTATTTCCTCATCTTAATGAGTCAAAAAACAGATGAACAAAGGAAATCTGTTTTTTTGAGAATGGGGGAAAAACACAAGAAGTAAGATATCTGCGTGTGGTACTACTGGAAAGTGGCACTTTCTGTCTCGAGTGTCATTAGCGTGACACTACTGTTCTTTCTCCCATTAGTATGCATCATTATGGCTTCACAAAGAGCTTTGCTTGTTGTTTATCTTGTGAGTCTTGTTTATGTACGCAGTGCCAAAAGCGAGGGTGGATGAAGGTTGTGCTTTGGGGGAACACACACCAGCCGCCCAATCCCTGAAGCTTCCTTATAATCACCTGACCTGGTGAAGCCCCGCCCCTTCCCCCAGGGGGTGGAGCCACTAGATAATCTTTTATTTGAATAAATTATATAAAAAAAATAAAAATATGGAGAGAGGGAAGAAGAAACGACTTAAAACAGCTTCTTTAAGTGCTGACAGCCTTTTTAACCTACTACACACAAATGTACAGTTAAAAAAAAACAAAAAAACGAGGAGAATCATATTGTACAGATCTACGTGACCAGCACTCCTGAGAAAAAAAAAATGACCAAGCAATGAGGAGACATTACTGAACAACTCTGTACAATAACATTTTCTGTAATATGATATGAAACTGACAAGAGAGACTATGATAATAAAATCCTTGATCATTATATAAAAAATATTTGTAGAGTTTTCTTTAAACTGTTAAAGACTAATTAAACCCTCATCAGCTGTATTTACCTCAAACAGAGCCGCTATGATTTGGTGGTGGGTCATCCTCAGTGCTGCAGTGGTGGTGTGTTAGTGTATGTTGTGCTGGTGTAGAGTGGATCAGACACAGCAGTGCTCCTGGAGTTTTTAAATCCTGTGTCCACACTCTGTCCTCTCTGTGAGACACTCCCCCCTCGTGGGTCCACCTTATAGATGTAGTCAGAGACTCTGATCTGTCGCTGCACAGTGTGTGTGGGTCGTCCTCTAGTCCTTCATCAGTGACACAGGACGCTGTCGGCTGGATGTGTTTGGTCGGTGGACTGGTCTCAGTCCAGACACTGAGGGCTTTAAAAACTCCAGAAGCACTTTCTGTGTCTGATCCACTCTACACCAGCACAACACACCACATCAGTGTCACTGCAGCTCTGAGAATGACCCACCAGCCAGATCATTCCTGCTCTGTGGGGGTCCTGACCATTGAAGAGCAGGGTGAAGTTAGGATAAGAAAAAATGCAAAGAAACAGGTGGACCACAGTCTGTAACTGTAGAACGACAAAGTGCTTCTGTATGGACATAATGGACAATGTGTTTATAAACAAGGTAGGTGTTCCTACTTCAGTCATTGTTCAGCGTGTACTGCTTTGTGATATTTAAACATAATAACAATGCTAAAACTTTGAAGCAGAGCACACCCCTCCCCTCCACTTCACAGGGCTTTTCAGTGTTAAACTAGGTGGAATATGCTGAATCTCAGGATGCATATTTACAGTTTAAAAGCTGAATGTAAAGCCTTAAAGGGGTGGGGTGACGAATCTGCTGTGTTTAATGTTTTGATTTTCTTTTCTTTTTTTATTTCAGAACAAATAAAGTACAGTTTCTGTAAGCTGTGATGCACTGGGAAATCACAACAGTACATTTGTGGATTACATTTTCGAGCCTCACCAATTACTCCATAGACCAATACTGGCAGTCAGGGGCGTAGCACCACATTGTGGGAGCCCATGGGCACCCTCCACCACCAACTTTGCTACTAATTTGACAGCGTATCCTTATGAACCTATGACACTGAGCCTATTAAGTTAGGCTATTAGCCTAATTGTGTTATGGCCCAGTAATAAATATTAATTTAATTTTTGAATTATTTCCCTTATTTCTTTTTTTTTTTTTTGTCTCTTTCCTGCCTCTTGTTTCTTTTCTAAAAACCGGATTTAGTTTTCTTGGGCACCTTCTTCCATAGCACGGATACAGAGCCCACTGCCGCTTCAGCAGAATGAACGATAAGTTAAATGCGCCTAGTTAAAAAGCTTGATAAAGCCCACCAAACCATTTCGTGCAAGGAGTGAGGCTGCCTGACACTATATGTAGGCTAGGACACACAATTCAATCCATCAATCAACCGATTTATTTACCCAAATATTAAATTTGCATTTGTTGCAACATTTATTGAGATCTTTAAATGATTAATCTTTGAAGGAAAATAAAAGGACTCCACAAGGGCCCTCCCCCGACCTGGGGCCCCATTTTTCACCCCACTACGACTCCCCTGCTGGCAGAAGAAGGACTCATGATGAATGCTGACTTTAACATGGCGCTATCGCTAACTTTGCCACAAGTTGCTCTGTAAAATTTCAGGATTGCCCTACTAGGTCTGTCCCAGTAAACTTGTAAGTGCTGTTATTGTGAAATGGATGCACATTGGAGCAGCAACAGCTCAGCCCTGAAAATGTAGACTCGCAATTGTGAGGTATATGAAAACATAAATTGAGTTTAAAATTCATGATTGAACGCAAGGACTTGAGCACTTAAGCCATGCAATAAAACAGGTAAGTTCGGTCCCAAACCTGGGTGTATAGACCAGGAAACATGGTCTGACCCTTTAATCTTTATTACCTGATCATCCTATTTTCTTTCGGATGTATGAGTGAGAAAATCTAATATTCAGAACCACTTTCTTGGCACAAGAAAGCACTGGTTCTCACTCAGTTAGGAAATGCACCACAAGGGGGGCTATTTCTCACATATATTTAGGAACTGGTCCACAAGTGGGTGTTATTGTGCTTCACATCAGTTAATATTGTTTCTTTTATTGATTTATTTTTAATACTGGTTTTGTACTCTGATATATGTGTCTAATATCCCTCTGGTGTGTTTAACTAGTGTATTATTCTTGTTATTTTATTGTATTTAAATTAATAAAAATAATATATTAATTTCCCGCCTTTTTCTTTAACCCATTTTCTGTTTGTGTGGACCAAGGTAACCATGAAATAATGATACAGACCATAATTAATATAGAGGCATATCGTCATTTGTTTGGGAAACCATGTTATTCAGCCGTTCATAATAACCGTTATTATGTCCTCTTTTATTCCTCTGTGTGGTGGAGGAGCTCTGGTGTTGAATATCAGTGTGTGACGCTGTGGAGTTGAATCCGCTTCACAGAGGATTTTTTTTTTTTTACACCAACCGTTTTCCGACAAGTCCCGCCCTCCTGCGATACGATTGGGTGAGAGTTCAGTGCGTCACTAGAAATAATTCAAAATTAAAAAGAGTAGTACTACTAGTATGCATATGTGGATATAACAATGAAATATATAACTATTATTAATAAAATAATTATAGGACAAATGGGAAAATATAATATCTAAAATACTGTAGATGTTCAATATATATTATACACAACTTGCTTTATCAAACTGTTTGGAGGAATTGGACAAATGTTTTTAACCCACTTCAAAATGGTCGTAACTGAATGCCAGTGTCAGGCCTTTACAGAAGAGTAGAAGCTGTTCCTGCGGTTAAATCATCCATTAATGTTCTTGATTTTACAAGAAATGCTGGACGAGGTTTAAGTCTCGACCAATGTCAGAGCAGGAGGCGGGGCAGTTTGGCCAATCACAGCGCAGAAGAGGCGGGGATTGTCTGAAAACGGGTGGGTTTAAAATAGTTTCATCCTCAAGGAGAGTGGGCACTTACTGTTAGTTTTACTCCGAGACGGAATAACCCCCCCCCCAAGGGAGCAGGGGCAACAGAGCACCGCTGGATGTAAAAGAGACCGTTTTATCTGTTTTCTACTGTAATAAAAGAAGAGAAACTCGCTGAGAGTGGAGAGAAAGAAGAGGACGAAGAGCTGCAGAGGGTAAGTAGCTGTGAAACATATGTATTCCACGGTGTATTGGCTTTGTTGTAATACACCGAGTGTCTTTCGAAACGAGGGTAGAGTGTTTTCATTTTGCTCTGAAAGACATGAAATGAACCTTTATTCCGCTTCCCGAAGTTACCTGAACTCACAGAAACTGAGTGGGTTTTTGAGTAAAGCTGTAGTAAATAACAGTAAGCAGTTCTCAGATTCTGTGAGACAGTCTTTCCTCAGATGAGTGCCATGTTTCTTTCATGTAACTGCTTACTAAATTCAAGTTTATCGTAGTTTCAGCCGTTAAATTAAGACCTACCCGATTTACCCGTTATACACAACGTGTTAAACCCATCCCAAGAACTCCCAACACTTTGGAAAGCAGTTAATTTGAGACCTAAAGAACCCATGACAGATTAATTCCCAGTTTCTTTATACATTTAATAAATGTTGCATATGTATATGAAAAAAAATAAATGAGTTTTCCCCCGATATTTCATCAATAATAAGACATATTTGATATCTCAACTTTGTTTTACAGTAGAGCTGTGAGGCTCTGTGGCTATTAACGCGACCGTCCTTAAGATTTGGGGATTTAGAGACCTCTCTGGTGAGAATGTGTAATTGCACTGAGCATGTGGAAGATTTGAAATCTTGTGAAGCATCTTTTCAGAAAGGGTGAATCTGATGAGTAGTCAGAGATACATGTCAATGTCTACCAAAAAACATGTATGTAAGCTTTTCAAAGCAAAGTATGATTTAGGAGTCACTGGTCATTTCACATGTTTCATTTAGAAGAGTTTAAGAGGTGTCTCTCAGTTAACACGGTCAAGATAATCTCTAGCTTTAATCCCAAAAGCTGTAGGGAATTGTTCATCGTTCGTTCATTCAGCTTCTCTAGCCGTCTCAACCTAACCAGAATCATTGGGCACAAGACACAGGAACACACGCTGGACAAGGCCTTCACACTTGGGGACAGTTTCACACACTCACACCTGTGAACAATTACACACACTCACCCAGTCATTTACACACGTGCCGGTGGACAGTTACACACACTCACCCAGTCATTTACACACGTGCCGGTGGACAATTACACACACTCACCCAGTCATTCACACACTCACCCAGTCATTCACACACACTCCTGTGGACAATTTCATACATTCACCCAGTTACTCACACACTCAGAACTGTGGACACTTTCACACAGTCACACACACCCACGCAGTCATTCACACACATTCCTGTGGACAATTACACACTCAGTCATTCACACACGAGCCTGTGGACAATTTCATACATTAACCCAGTCATTCACACACGTGCCTGTGGACAGTTGCACACACTCACCCAGGCATTCACACACGTGCCTGTGGACAGTTGCACACACTCACCCAGTCATTCACACAAATGCCTGTGGACAATTACACACGTGCCTGTGGACAATTACACACACACTCACCCAGTCATTCACACACGTGCCTGTGGACAATTACACACACACACACCCAGTCATTCACACACGTGCCTGTGGACAATTACACACACACTCACCCAGTCATTCACACACGTGCCTGTGGACAATTACACACACACTCACCCAGTCATTCACACACGTGCCTGTGGACAATTACACACACACTCACCCAGTCATTCACACACGTGCCTGTGGACAATTACACACACACTCACCCAGTCATTCACACACGTGCCTGTGGACAATTACACACACACTCACCCAGTCATTCACACACGTGCCTGTGGACAATTACACACACTCACCCTGTCATTCACACACGTGCCTGTGGACAATTACACACACACTCACCCAGTCATTCACACACGTGCCTGTGGACAATTACACACACACTCACCCAGTCATTCACACACGTGCCTGTGGACAATTACACACACACTCACCCAGTCATTCACACACGTGCCTGTGGAATATTACACACACTCACCCAGTCATTCACACACGTGCCTGTGGACAATTACACACACACTCACCCAGTCATTCACACACGTGCCTGTGGACAATTACACACACACTCACCCAGTCATTCACACACGTGCCTGTGGACAATTACACACACACTAACCCAGTCATTCACACACGTGCCTGTGGACAATTACACACACACTCACCCAGTCATTCACACACGTGCCTGTGGACAATTACACACACACTCACCCAGTCATTCACACACGTGCCTGTGGACAATTACACACACACTCACCCAGTCATTCACACACGTGCCTGTGGACAATTACACACACACTCACCCAGTCATTCACACACGTGCCTGTGGACAATTACACACACACTCACCCAGTCATTCACACACGTGCCTGTGGACAATTACACACACTCACCCTGTCATTCACACACGTGCCTGTGGACAATTACACACACACTCACCCAGTCATTCACACACGTGCCTGTGGACAATTACACACACACTCACCCAGTCATTCACACACGTGCCTGTGGACAATTACACACACACTCACCCAGTCATTCACACACGTGCCTGTGGAATATTACACACACTCACCCAGTCATTCACACACGTGCCTGTGGAATATTACACACACTCACCCAGTCATTCACACACGTGCCTGTGGACAATTACACACACACTCACCCAGTCATTCACACACGTGCCTGTGGACAATTACACACACACTCACCCAGTCATTCACACACGTGCCTGTGGACAATTACACACACACTCACCCAGTCATTCACACACGTGCCTGTGGACAATTACACACACACTCACCCAGTCATTCACACACGTGCCTGTGGACAATTACACACACACTCACCCAGTCATTCACACACGTGCCTGTGGACAATTACACACACACTCACCCAGTCATTCACACACGTGCCTGTGGACAATTACACACACACTCACCCAGTCATTCACACATGTGCCTGTGGACAATTACACACACACTCACCCAGTCATTCAAACACGTGCCTGTTGACAATTTCACACACTCACACAGTCATTCACACACGTGCCTGTTGACAATTTCACACACTCACACAGTCATTCACACACGTGCCTGTTGACAATTTCACACACTCACACAGTCATTCACACACGTGCCTGTGGACAATTACACGCTCACTTCATACAGTTTGAGACAATGGTGTGATGCTAGTGTTCAGTTAGTGCCACTTTAATTGGTGAGGTTTAAGCTTCCATTAGATGTTAACAGTATTATCCTCATAGCTTCAGTGCAAAAATTAAAGAAACAGCTTCTGGGAACCGTCACATTAAAGTGTTGCTGCTGTGGGTGTTTATGTTTAATGTGTGTGTGTTCAGTGCTGAAGTAAAACTTGATTAGACGCTGTGGGACAGATGGCTGTGTTTGCTGTTTGTTAGCCACCTGGAGATTTAAACAGAGCTAAATGCCTGGCTGCTGGACTTGGGTGGGGGCAGCTGAAGAGTTTCCTGATACGATTAGCTTTTCTTGGAGGAGGAGGAAGAGGAAAAATAGGAAGAAAGGATAAGTGACCAGTGCAGTGTCCACCACATGGATCCTGGGGATTGCTCTCACTTTCAGCCTTTAAAACGGCCTGCTGTAACTCTCTTTACCCACTCTGTGATTAAGATGGTCTTTATTATAAAAAAAAAAACAGAGCTGACCCGATTTACTGGTCCAAAATATCATTTTTAAGGATACAAGAGATAAAAGATAATCCACTTTCATACAGAAAGTCCACAAACGATTTTCCAAAATATAGGATTAAAATATGATTAAGTATTATAGCGAAAATGGGACTCACAACAGCCATGCAAGAGACCTGCTATCTCTATCAGATTTACAGCACTTAAAGCTTTCATCCTTGAGAGAGAGGGGAATATTCAGCTCCACTTTAAATTCAGATCTGAACAAATTCACAGCTGATGGTGTCCATCTTTCCACTCGGAGAAGAACAGCGCGACGGATGGTGCTTTTAAGAAGCTCTTACTGTGAAAAAGGAAATAGACACAAAAGAACATTTAGAAATCAAATAGAAAATAATAAAAACATTAAATAATTAAAAATGATAATATTATAATTTACTGCTGAATGTCTTTTTAAAAACATTGGAGGGTGGCATGGTGGTGCAGCATGTAGTGTCACAGTCACATAGCTCCAGGGCCTTGGAGGTTGTGGGTTTAATTCCCGCTCCAGGTGACTGTGTCTGTGTGGGTTTCCTCCGGGTGACTGTCTGTGAGGAGTGTGGTATGTTCTCCCTGTGTCTGCGTGGGTTTCCTTCGGGTGACTGTCTGTGAGGAGTGTGGTGTGTTCTCCCTGTGTCTGTGTGGGTTTCCTCCGGGTGACTGTCTGTGAAGAGTGTGGTGTGTTCTCCCTGTGTCTGTGTGGGTTTCCTCCGGGTGACTGTCTGTGAAGAGTGTGGTGTGTTCTCCCTGTGTCTGTGTGGGTTTCCTCCGGGTGACTGTCTGTGAGGAGTGTGGTGTGTTCTCCCTGTGTCTGTGTGGGTTTCCTCCGGGTGACTGTCTGTGAGGAGTGTGGTGTGTTCTCCCTGTGTCTGTGTGGGTTTCCTCCGGGTGACTGTCTGTGAGGAGTGTGGTGTGTTCTCCCTGTGTCTGTGTGGGTTTCCTCCGGGTGACTGTCTGTGAGGAGTGTGGTGTGTTCTCCCTGTGTCTGTGTGGGTTTCCTCCGGGTGACTGTCTGTGAGGAGTGTGGTGTGTTCTCCCTGTGTCTGTGTGGGTTTCCTCCGGGTGACTGTCTGTGAAGAGTGTGGTGTGTTCTCCCTGTGTCTGTGTGGGTTTCCTCCGGGTGACTGTCTGTGAGGAGTGTGGTGTGTTCTCCCTGTGTCTGCGTGGGTTTCCTCCGGGTGACTGTCTGTGAGGAGTGTGGTGTGTTCTCCCTGTGTCTGTGTGGGTTTCCTCTGGGTGACTGTCTGTGAGGAGTGTGGTGCGTTCTCCCTGTGTCTGCGTGGGTTTCCTCCAGGTGACTGTCTGTGAGGAGTGTGGTGTGTTCTCCAGGTGCTCCAGTTTCCTCCCACGGTCCAAAAACACATGTTGGTAGGTGGATTGGTGACTCAAAAGTGTCCATAGGTGTGAGTGTGTGTGTGTGTGTGTGTGTGTGTCTGTGTTGCCCTGTGAAGGATTGGCGCCCCCTCCAGGGTGTATTCCCACCTTGCACCCAATGATTCCAGGTAGGCTCTGAACCCACCGCGACCCTGAACTGGATAAGGGTTACAGATAATGAATGAATGAATAAACAAATGAAAAAATTGTGTCTGATTTTGACAAAGTCCTGACTAAAATTATGTATATGTCGCGGGGATTTAAAAGTAATTATTGTCATTGTGGTGATATTATTTCCAATATTAATTTAAAAATGTTTTATTTTTATTATTGTAGTTTCACACTATTTGGGTGCTACTGTAACATATATATGATTAATAAAGGGATCATACTCTATCTGTTATTATTATTATTATTCAATCTACAAAGACAGTAGAATAAACAGTACAAGTTATAAATAGCTAGGTTATCATACATAAATAGAGATAGTGTGGCGTTAATCTCAGAATGAGAAATGGATTCTGATTTAAGCTAATTCACTCGTATAAAACTGTGTGATAGTCATACAGCCAAAGCACTTAATCCAGATTAATATGTGAACATCCTTTAAATAGACTGTAATCCGCTGCAGTAGCAGGTCAGGTGCTGGGACCGCTGCCGTGGAGAGTGTGAAGGGATTTAAAAGAGCAGGAGTTGGCCGTACACGGCTTTTATCAGCTTTGCTGCAGAAGATACTAAAGAGGTAAAGACAGGGAGGGAAAAGATGTAACAGGTTTTTTGGAGAGCACAGGAACTCTGTTAGTACAGTTTTAACAACAGATCTTGTAATAGTACAGAATGAATAATTGGTATTACACAAGTGTTGACCTCTAGAGACATCTAGAGTTTTATATTCACAGCCCCCTAAATGTATACGTTAACTGATACCGATATAGCTATATACCAATATATTTACTCCTATGTTATTAATTCATTTGGTTTTGTCAGATTAATACTGTTTGTGTGTTGAGCTGCTAGCAATCAATGAGGTGTAAACATTGAGGGATTTCCACTGATTTAAGATGCAGTCATTTTGGACACAGATATTGTGCCAATGGAAGATGAAAGGAGATGCTCTGAAGCAGCTGCAAATAAACCACCGTTCCCAATGCCAAGTGTAGCTTAGATGATTATAAAATGGATGCTTGTTGGAATAATCCTTTATATGTTTATAGCTGGCGGCATGGTGGTGCAGCAGGTAGTGTCGCAGTCACACAGCTCCAGGGACCTGGAGGTTGTGGGTTTGATTCCCGCTCCGGGTGACTGTCTGTGAGGAGTGTGGTGTGTTCTCCCAGTGTCTGTGTGGGTTTCCTCCAGGTGACTGTCTGTGAGGAGTGTGGTGTGTTCTCTCTGTGTCTGCGTGGGTTTCCTCCGGGTGACTGTCTGTGAGGAGTGTGGTGTGTTCTCCCTGTGTCTGCGTGGGTTTCCTCCGGGTGACTGTCTGTGAGGAGTGTGGTGTGTTCTCCCTGTGTCTGTGTGGGTTTCCTCCGGGTGACTGTCTGTGAGGAGTGTGGTGTGTTCTCTCTGTGTCTGCGTGGGTTTCCTCCGGGTGACTGTCTGTGAGGAGTGTGGTGTGTTCTCCCTGTGTCTGCGTGGGTTTCCTCCGGGTGACTGTCTGTGAGGAGTGTGGTGTGTTCTCTCTGTGTCTGCGTGGGTTTCCTCCGGGTGACTGTCTGTGAGGAGTGTGGTGTGTTCTCCCTGTGTCTGCGTGGGTTTCCTCCGGGTGACTGTCTGTGAGGAGTGTGTTGTGTTCTCCCTGTGTCTGCGTGGGTTTCCTCCCACGGTCCAAAAACACACGTCGGTAGGTGGATTGGTGACTCAAAAGTGTCCATGAGTGTGAGTAACTGTGTGTGTGTGTGTGTGTCTGTGTGTCTGTGTTGCCCTGTGAAGGACTGGTGCCCCTTCCAGGGTGTATTCCTTGCACCCAATGATTCCAAGCAGGCTCTGGACCCACTGCGACCCTGAACTGGATAAGGGTTACAGATAATGAATGAATGTTTGTAGCTATATGTCAATTGTCATGAAATTCTTATGTAGCTTTATGTAGCCATGATGTAGTCTTATGAAAATGCTCTATAGTAAAGCAAATAAAAACCTAATTTTGTAATTCGACTTTCTCTTTGTGTTTCAGAACATGTTAATCTTCGGTAAAAAAGAGTGCCGGCGGTTTCTGATCTGAACTCATGCAGCCAAACCCTCACCCAGCACAGCCATGATCACTGCGCACGTCAACGGCTATGTGGAGAGCTTCGAAGCATTAGACACTTCAGAGAAAGACCTCAGAGACATGGCTGTGGAGTTCCCCAGTGATCCAGTTTCCATTGGACCCCCGTCCCGCTACAGCAGCAAGATGGAGAAGATCCAAACCTACCAGGAGGAGTTGAGAAAGAAAAGGGAAGATGGAGGGCGCTATCGGACCCTCAACACCAACATGATGGCCTCCTCACAAAAACTCAATACACTATCACAGAGTCCTAAAATGGGCATAGAAAACCCCACATTTGACAGAGAAGAGACCGCAAAGGAAAGCACATTGGAGCAGGAGGCCCAGGCTAACACTGGTGAGTACCAGAACTAGCCATGCTAGCAGACTTTGGGGAAATCATTCTTAAAAGGAGTAGTCCCAGAGATCACAACTGGCCTCTCATACTCTCTCTCTCTCTCTCTGTGGCCCTCTCTCTCTGCTATGACTCTTAGAACACAGGAATTTTTTGGCAATTTTGGGGTGTGATTTGGGCTGGTGGTTTACATTTTTCTATGTCATTTTGCTTTATGTCTATTTATTGATCCATTGAAACTTTAAAAGGGACATATTATGAAAAACTTACATTTTCAGTGCATATGCACATAAATGTTTACACATGGAGGACCTACCAACACACAAACTGTGAAATAATACCACACAGTCTGTTCTATGCCGACTGGCTAAGTCAGAAAACCTGGGATTAAACAAGCCACTCTGCTTACTACATCAAATGCAGACTCTACCATCTGAGCATCTCCAGTCACAGTGCTGGACCCACATTCATGTGAGCAAATGTAGGGTTAAACAGAGCAAAGATATGAAAAAATAAAATAAAATAACGATCCCATACAAGATCAGAAAATTGACAGAAGTTTGCATAAACAGTGACAACAAGAGTGGAAAGATAGCCAAGGTAAATTGGAGCTTGTGTGTGCCATAACACTGCTGTGAGCTTTGATCTTTGTGATATTTTGACAAAAGGATGTCAAAGATGTTTAAATAAGACCCCAGAACTGGGCTCAATCGAGGGAAACATATGTCCATAAGACACAGGGAGAACACACCACACTCCTCACAGTCACCCGGAGGAAACCCACGCAGACACAGGGAGAACACACCACACTCCTCACAGATTGTCACCCGGAGGAAACCCACACAGACACAGGGAGAACACACCACACTCCTCACAGACAGTCACCCGGAGGAAACCCACACAGACACAGGGAGAACACACCACACTCCTCACACAGTCATCCGGAGCGGGAATCGAACCCACAACCTCCAGGCCCCTGGAGTTGTGTGACTGCGACACCTACCTGCTGCACCACGGTGCCATCCCTTATTTTATTCATGAAAAAGTTTTATATAATTATTATTATTATTATTATTACAAAAGTCTGCGATTAGCCACAGGCCAGGGGTATGTTTCTTTTACTTTAAGCACTAAGTTGCAGGTAAATAGTTGCTTTTGCAAATATGGGGTCTCTAAAGAGTTGGAAAGTGAGAGACAACAGAAAGAGTTTAATACGTGAAAACGGCCTTCATAATGAAACGGAAAATATCAAATTATTAAAGACATTAAGAGAAATGGGGTTTTAATGTTTTATTTATTTAAAAATGCTTAATACCATTTATTTACAAGTCTTGTTTTATCATAAATGAGTGATGGGAATCTGGATTAAGAAATGTCTAACATTCTTCATTCCACAAAATCATGATATTCTGTGTTTTTCCGTTCCATTTCCTGAACTGCTCCGGATGGACACACAAGGGCCATTCCTCGTGGATTCATTCATATTCCCCTCTTCACAGTTATCAAGAATAACTATTATAAAGGTGTATTGAAGTGAAAGTCTCATGAAAACTGTTTCTGATGTTCAGACAGTGGCCAGTTCCATGAGTGGGAGAGGTTACAGAGCTATGGAGGTCTCCCATAACCTCTTCAAGATGAGCGCTGTCGGTAGTTGAGGATGAAATCAGTACACTAGGATTAGATATACCAGGTATTTGGGCTATAGCTGGTGGAACTTTCTCACATTACGTTATTGGACTTGGAGGGCAGTGGAAGTCCAATACATTTATAGCACATTTAGAGATGGTTTTACTGCTTTAAATGAGTTGTTTTCTTAAAGCAACTTCAGTCATCTGTTAATATGAATGTATGGCGTCTGTGTTCAATGATGAGGAGTGTGTTAAGTGTTTAAAGGCCACACACAGGTTGCGAACTGAAAGCTTTTTTCACTCTACTGTCTCTCTTTCTGTGGAGAGTGTGTGTTTGTTTGTATATATGCAATATTCTAGACATTACTAATATTTGAGTCTCACATTTGCTCAATTTCTCTCTCTCTCTCTCTCTGTGTATGTCTCAGAGCTGAACGAGCTGCTGTGTTCTCTGCAGCGTGTCAGGTACAGTCTGAGCGATGATGCTGAGAGTGCGGCAGATGTGCAGGTGGTGATGGAGCTGCTGCAGCAGAGTGAGTTCCAGCAGGCCTTCAGCATGCACAGCTCTGTGTCTCTGGGAGTCAGAGCCATTAACCCTCCATATCCCATCACTGCCCGAGCTCAGCAACTCTGCCACGAGGTACGACATCAACATATTTTTTCAGCAGATAACCAGTAGAACCACTAAGCGCTTTAGGTCCAACAGTTTGTAAATATCTCTTCTAATAAGAGCTTTCCATTACTGCAGGAGCTGGAGAGATGATCTTTGCCTTTATCGGGAAATTAAGGCCTTTTCACACCGCATTCAATTGAAACAAACACGTATATTAACAGAGTCTGAAACAGACAGATTCTGAATTAGAACTAATTCTATTTCTGCATTTGATGGATATGTTAAAATCAGCCTGACCAATCAGAACGCAGTCATCATAGTTACAGACCAAACAAATCAGCAGGAAGATGGCGGCTGAATAGCTCGTCTTGTTTGTAGTCTCCAACTCGTCGGACTTGGTGTGATGGTTCCACTACGTTAAAAATCTGTTATTTGCATTCGAAAACATTTTACACAGTGTGAAAAGGCTTTGAGGGTCTGATAGTGGAGTTAACTAATCAGCTTTAGATTAATAACTGAACCAATTTAGTGAGAAGGTAGGAATCTCACTCTTTGCATGCTGGATGTTTTGGATATTTCAGTCAGTCATAGAAGTTAATTTTTGTTTTCATTGTACGGCAATGGTTGCAATGACGGCTTGTTCATTGGGTGAATTAAGAGTTAGCCTTCCAGACCATTCGCACATTGCACTGTACAAATTATTCAGGAAAACTACTTTGACACTGTCGTTTAACATGGAAGAGTTTTATTTCTCTGGTCACCTCATGTAGAAATGCCTGCAGTAACCAGTGCCAGGCATTTTCTAGAGTGCTGCCTTCTGGATTAGTTGCAAGGGCCTGATGGTTCGGAGAGGAAAACCAGCCAGGAGTGAGCTGTAGTCAAGTCTTGAGAAGACAAGGGACTGGGCAAGCCTCCTGAGAGAGAAAGGGTTGAATCATTACAGTCAAGCTGTGGAGAGTTGGTCCCACATTGCCATTGATTCAGGAGAGATGTTCCGGTGTTTGAACATGATAAAATAGGTCACTGTAGTTGATATAAACATAAGCGACTTTGAGCTATGCCTCTGGCCTCATAATGCCTGATAGATACCACCATTAATGGAGTCACATTACACTATTGCCTTAAACAAACGATGGCTAATTCCACTGCAGTCTAAATGATGTCCTGCCCAGGTCCCAGGATAGAGCTGCTGAAGTGAATGGTCATGGCTGTCAACAGTATAGTAGCTGACCTTATTTTGGTGTTAGATTCTGTTTCCGACTCTGTAGAATTACTATCTGTGATCCACACCAGAGCCTTTTCTCATTGTGATATTTCATGCTTAAGTTTGTCTTCTGAGATTTTCTTCTTCTTCTTCTTGATGGCTGGCGTAAACACTGGTTGATTCTGGATGAGGATTCCTCCAGCAGACAGAAGGACATTTGATTCTTAGGCATTCACATTCTGATGGTGGGATTTGGAGCACGTCAGTACACCATCTGTTGTTGATTAGGAAGCCAACGCCTTCTCGTCTGATCTCGCTAGCCGAAGCATGAGCTCTGTCTGTGCAGTAAAACTGGGAATTCCTCAGGCAGCAGAGCTCTGTCTGGAGTTTGTGTTTTGTTCCTATTTCCGTAAAGCAGCATTATATTTATATAACACAACCTATGACAACATTTCTGTTATCAACACAATTCTCCCTGTAGTTTAAATAAAAAGGTTTGTCCACATTTTTAAAATATTAATAAAACAATTTACATTTTCTTAAAAAAAAAAAAAAAACCCTGAGAGTAACCAAGACATTACTAGCCAGGTGTAGAGATGTTGAGGTACGTCTTACACTGTACATCTGTACCACATCTGGACACATTTGCAGAATGGCCATCTGCTGAATCAGAAGGCTAGAAGCCTTCATATTTACATGTGTATCACTCCATTCTTTGGCTACTCACTCAACACGGACTGTTTGACCAAGCTCAGATGCCTTTCTTCCATGCGTGTGATGCGTTTCAGGTGCAGAATGTCTTACAGTTCACCAAGCAGAAAGAGGGGATTGAGCTCAAAGCCCTGCTGACCATTCCACACTTTCAGGTATGTGCTTTCTGTTTACAGTTTCAGTCAACACTGTCCTCCTGCCAGCAGAGGCCTCTGGCCTATTTACACTCTGTGTACTCTATGTGGCCACTGTACGTACACTGTGAGTTAAGGAATTTCAGCCACACTCATTAGTATTATTCATTACACTCATAACAGCTCTATACAGTCAAGCACATAGCCAGGTAATGTCCATAGACCAACACTAGCAACAGAGTTGGGGCCGTACTGAAGAGTTTGTTATGAGATTTAATCCATATCTCTGCATTAAAAATATTGTCATCTGCCTTCTGACTTTAGTAGTTGCGGCTCTGTGTTTACATCTCCTAATGAAGCTGCTAATACGCCACTAGGCTCTGTAAAACAAGTGAATTATGGGACAAAGTTATGGCCAAATTTGGTAAAATGATTAATATGAATTTTTTTTAATGCAAGGGCGGCACGGTGGCGCAGCAGGTAGGTGTCGCAGTCACACAGCTCCAGGGGCCTGGAGGTTGTGGGTTCGATTCCCGCTCCGGGTGACTGTCTGTGAGGAGTGTGGTGTGTTCTCCCTGTGTCTGTGTGGGTTTCCTCCGGGTGACTGTCTGTGAGGAGTGTGGTGTGTTCTCCCTGTGTCTGTGTGGGTTTCCTCCGGGTGACTGTCTGTGAGGAGTGTGGTGTGTTCTCCCTGTGTCTGTGTGGATTTCCTCCGGGTGACTGTCTGTGAGGAGTGTGGTGTGTTCTCCCTGTGTCTGTGTGGGTTTCCTCCGGGTGACTGTCTGTGAGGAGTGTGGTGTGTTCTCCCTGTGTCTGTGTGGGTTTCCTCCGGGTGACTGTCTGTGAGGAGTGTGGTGTGTTCTCCCTGTGTCTGTGTGGGTTTCCTCCGGGTGACTGTCTGTGAGGAGTGTGGTGTGTTCTCCCTGTGTCTGCATGGGTTTCCTCCGGGTGACTGTCTGTGAGGAGTGTGGTGTGTTCTCCCTGTGTCTGCGTGGGTTTCCTCCGGGTGCTCCGGTTTCTTCCCACAGTCTAAAAACACACGTTGGTAGGTGGATTGGTGACTCAAAAGTGTCCGTAGGTGTGTGTGTGAGTGAATGTGTCTGTGTTGCCCTGTGAAGGACTGGCACCCCCTCCAGGGTGTGTTCCCGCCTTGCGCCTAGGCTCTGGACCCACTGCGACCCTGAACTGGATAAGCGGTTACAGATAATGAATGAATGTTTTAATGCAGGTGTTAAATTGTTCAAATTAATCACATTCATTAACATTCACATCACTAGAGGAAATGTAATAACAGTTTAATAGACTGCAATATTTATTTTTAAATGAATGGTATTAATAATGATTTTATTCCATTTGCTGTAGCTTCTGTTCTTCTGTGAAGGCTTTACACTAAGCGTTTGAAGGTTTGATTGCAATCAACCTCTTAAACTTTAGTGAGGTGGATGATTAGTTCGGGTTCACCACTCCAACTCAACACAAATGTTTTGTATGGAGCTCCATCACTCCAGAGAACACAGTTACACCGCTCCACATCCCAATGCTGGAGGTGTTTATAGCCCCTATAACCCATCACTGACATTGGACAAGGTGACCTTAGGCTCATGTTCCCCTGCCACAGGACATCCTATTTCTCTTCTTGCCTTTCTAAAAAGATTACACAAACTGTGGGCACAACGTCTGTCCAGAATGTGTGCACATTAAAATAGCTGAATTTAGTCATTAGAAGAAGCACCTACAAGCCACAGTGTCCTGCTTTATCTGTTCAATTAAAAACTGTAACAAAGCACAGCATGTGTCCCTGCACGTATTCTCAGGTTTGAACCCTGTGCCAAACTGTCGCGTCGGGAGGGAAATTGGCTTAGAGTCTGAGAGCCTCCTAAAGATCAGACTGAGGTGAGCAGGAACTGTCATTGTTTTACAGAGATTCTAATCCAGTCTTCTTAAGAGCCAACGCGAACTGTCAGAAGGAGCATAAACATTCACCAGAGAACAACTGAAGTGTCATTCATGTGACATCCCTTGAGCACTCCTTTCTTTCTCGTTTTAGGTATGAGACTTGAAAGAGTAAGAAGCTGCACTATTTTATATTGCTATTTATACAATAACACACACGAGGGAAAGTTGTACTCTGAGATATTAATCAATGAAGTCCAGTCAATGTCTCAGATATAACACAGCACTGAGTGCATTATTCTGATTATATCACAGTTTGTAGATTTTTTAAAATATATTTAAGGAATTAAATCTCAACAACTTAGACATTCTATGTAAAATTAAATATTTTGCCGTAAAAAGTGCACTGAAAATTCTAATCAAGACAACATAAAGTATTAGATCATAGCTTGAGGGAACTACAGCACATTCAAAAGCAAGATGAGCTGTTCATTCATACATTGTCTGTAACCCTTATCCAGTTCAGGGTCGCGTTGGGTCCAGAGCCTACCCAGACTCATTGGGCACAAGGCATGAGCTGTTCGCTGCAAATTAAATCTTGGAATTACTGACTAAAATGTCCAGGAGTCAGGCAATTTGCCGGTAAACTTTCTTATTGCGGGCGGCACAGTGGTGCAGCAGGTTAGTGTCGCGGTCACACAGCTCCAGGGACCTGGAGGTTGTGGATTTGATTCCCGCTCCGGGTGACTGTCTGTGAGGAGTGTGGTGTGTTCTCCCTGTGTCTGTGTGGGTTTCCTCTGGGTGCTCCGGTTTCCTCCCACAGTCCAAAAACACAGGTGGATTGGCGACTCAAAAGTGTCCGTAGGTGTGTGTGTGTGTTGCCCTGTGAAGGACTGGCGCCCCCTCCAGGGTGTATTCCCGCCTTGCGCCCAATGATTCCAGGTAAGCTCTGGACCCACCACGACCCTGAATTGGACAAGCGGTTACAAATAATGAATGAATGAATGAAAAAACTTTGGGAATCTTTGGGAATCCCACAATTCGATTCAGAATCGATTCTTGGGGTCACAATTTGATTTTTTTTCCCGATTCTTTTTTTCCGAACAAACACCGTAACACAAAACTACACCCCCCCCCCCCGTAGCCTACTAGACTTGCATGCCTGTGCATAGCCCACGCTGCTTTCTTGTTTTGCCTAGCACTACGGTGGCTGAGAAGGCACACGGGCACCCGCCCAAAAATAAATAAATAAAAATAAAATCGATTTTTTTGAAAATGAGAATCTATTCTGAATCGTTCAATGTTAGAAACGTGATTTGAGTTTGAATCGATTTTTTCCTACACCCCTCAAAATAAGGTCACTTCTTGCAGTCAAACAGCTGCAGTTAGGTCCTTCAACAGTAATCATTATTTGAGAATAGATTTTTCAAAACAAGAGAAGTAATTAGTCACATGAAGAAGACAGCATGAACACTGAATATAGCAATGTAGCTTTGTAGACACCCTACCTCAGATTGTCTTGGTTTGTTTTGACTGACAGGGTAAACAGGTTGTTTTGTGAAGTATATTTTGTGATTTTGTTTGAGGGGTAAGTTTTCCATTAATATGAGTTGTGTTGAATTTCACGGCTCGAATTAACAGCACAGGCCTGCAACCAGCATATCGTCGTTGTCTAAAGAAAAACAGGTATTTCCAGAATAGTAACTGAATAATAGTAAGTGAAGGAAAAGCATATTACTTGCAATGAAATTCAGTGTAAAAAAATATTCCAAGTAATACAGGAGCATTTCTATTGGTTCATTCATCATGAAATTCATCATGAAACAACAGATACTGGAAGCCTGTGCTAGCATTTCTCCTGCGGTGTTGCTATCAGTGTGTGAAGAGTGGGAAGAGAGGGTTGCATTGACAATCCAACACAATGGGCAGCACTTTCAACACATTTTATAAGTGGTCAGAGACTTGTAAATAACTCATGAAAGAATAAAGTTACATTTAAACCAAGCACACCATTGTTTTTCTTGTGAAATTCCCAATACGTTTGATGTGTTATATGACCCTCCTCCCATTGGAAAAAAAACAAAGTTAGATCCAAAATGGCCGACTTCAAAATGGCCGCCATGGTCACCAACCATCTTGAAAAGTTTCCCCCCTCCCATATACTGATGTGCTACACACAGGAAGTTAATATCACCCACCATTCCTATTTTATTAAGGTGTATCCATATAAATGACCCACCCTGTAGTAAACTAAAAAGCAACAAAAATGGAGATACATGTTTTTCTTTGGAAAGCGACAATATGTATTGTGTTAAAAGCTGGTACTCTGGTCAGTTGGCATGACTATACTGGGTGGCCAGGTAAAGTAGCAGAGCCACAAATACACTGGACTGGGATTCACAGTGGGTGCATCATGTATGTGCAGAACGCAAGGTATTGCAGTGAGAGAACAATGATGAACATTCGTTTATTCCTTCATCTTCTCTAACTGCTTCATCGTGGTCTGGGTTGTGGTGGGTCTGGAGCCCAAACACACCCTGGACAGAGCACCATTTCCTCCCAGGGCTGATGAACTAAAAGATGAAAATGATGCTGATGAAACTGAGAGCTACGTTGCAGAAAGATAAGATGCTGAATCTAGATCTGGAATGTAGTTCATGTCTAAACTCCAGTCTTTTAAAAGTAGGTAACTGCAGCCTCCGAATTCTCGAAAGGTGCCCCAGACTCTGAGGTGCTCTTTGACTCCGTTATCTCTCTGGGAGCTTTTCTGAAGTGTTTGAGAGCTTTTGTCCGCAGTGACCTGTCAACAGGTTAATCAGTGCAGGGGTCACGCAGTGTCCAGCTGTCTCGGTCGCCGCTTACCCGCTGGATTACAGGCAAATGCTTGGGTGCATTGGCAAAGCAGGGTTAATGTGTCCTAAGCACCTTCAGCAGATATGATTGTATTAAGACACCAAAGCCCAGCCAGGCAGTGTCCAGACTGACTTAGCAGAAGAAGTGTAAAGGTGAAGAGAAGGATTTCTCCGACAGGAAGAGACAAACATTTTTAGCAGTGAATCAGTGATGATGCTGCGTTGGGGGGAGGGTGTTGGGTTGTAATTGTGGAGCATGTAAAAGTCATGTATGAGGCATCTTTCAGACACCGACTGTCATATGAAAACCATATTAAAACCCTGTTAGACCCCTCATGATCTATTAATTTTAAAAAGAATACCCTAAACACACAGTCAATCACCTACGCCACAGCATTACAGTCATTGTGTGGTGTGTCTGGACTGTGCTGTGTACTCGGCTGTCGAAGCCATTTTGCCTCAGAGTCAGAGTGTGAGTCTGAGTCAACTCAGAGTCTTTCTCACAATTCAGTGCGAGAGTTGGTGTTAATCTTAGTCAGACTCTGTTACTGTTAGAGCTGAGATCGAGCCTTGTGACTGTGTCGGGCACTGGGCGCCACTTCTGCCCCGCTTCAGTGTCAGATCCTATTAGAATGTGCTGGAGACCAAAGCTTTTCCTCTGCCTCCTCCTACTACGCCTCCTTCAGAATCTCTTACTGGCTCCACAGTCTTCTCTCCTGCTGGTAATCTCTGGTAATCAATGTTTAGAGCTGTAAGGTCTGCTACTTTTGACTAGGACTCTGAAAATTCACTGTAACCCATCAATATTTATCATTAGATTTAAGTTTCTTTCCTATGTGTTACTATGTTAGATAAATAATGTGGACATGCGATGTGAACCGTCAGATCGGATTTCATGCCTCTTTTTGCCTGTACACATGAGCTTAGCCCTGCCTTCAACAGCCAGCACTGGCAGGGACATTCAGGCTGTGTCTCAAATGTCCCCCTGCTTCCTGCATAGTGCACTGTGTGGTGAGGAAACTCTAACTATTCGAATGTTAGAAAAAGAGCTGTGAAGGTGAAAGCTGAATATAAATGGATTTGAGTTCGACACATTGTGCAATACTCAGGTGTAGAAGCTGTTATTTAAGGACATATGTTGTGCACTGCACAGGGCTTAGGGACCCATTTGGGACTGAGCCAAGTTGTTTACATTACTGACAGATACAGGTCACTTACATTTATGACCTGTATAAAATAAGAACTGATTAATGACTCTTGTCATTGACGGAATGTATTCAGATTTATATTCAGTCATGTTAAGATCTGGTGGATTGTGTTGAGTTTGGGCAGGGCTGAGCACTGCTGGCTGTTCTGGTGATTGATGGCGCTGGCCGGCTGCTTAATGTAAAGCAGGATTATGGAGGATTGTGTGTAGTTGGGGATTAGCCTCAGGTTTGGTGCTGTAGGTGAGATACTTATTGACTGTAGAGTAAAGTTCTCCTGCTACAAGAAACAAGGCTGAAGAAGAGAGGATCCAGCAGCAGTTCTAGACCGGCAGTTTTCAAGGTTTTAGACTGCTACTGCCCACAGACATGGAGTGTATTGTGATTTAATTGTGACATTTTATTATTAGCATATGTTCAATAAGTAATAAATGATGGTGAATCCATATTGTTATATTGTTAAAAAAATACTTGCTCTTAATGTTCATCAGACACCATCGAAACCATAGCTTTAAAATCCTGATCTATGTGGTTTAATTATAAGCTAATATATGTCCCCCTCAAAATAATTCATTCATTCATTATCTGTAACCCTTATCCAGTTCAGGGTCGTGGTGGGTCCAGAGCCTACCTGGAATCACTGGTCGCAAGGCGAGAACACACCCTGGAGGGGGCGCCTGTCCTTCACAGGGCAACACAGACACACATTCACTCACACCTACGGACACTTTTGAGTCGCCAATCCACCTACCAACGTGTGTTTTTGGACCGTGGGAGGAAAACGGAGCACCCGGAGGAAACCCACGCAGACACAGGGAGAACACACCACACTCCTCACAGACAGTCACCCGGAGGAAACCCACGCAGACACAGAGAGAACACACCGCACTCCTCACAGACAGTCACCCGGAGGAAACCCACGCAGACACAGAGAGAACACACCACACTCTTCACAGACAGTCACCCGGAGGAAACCCATGCAGACACAGAGAGAACACACCACACTCCAAACAGACAGTCACCCAGAGGAAACCCACGCGGACACAGGGAGAACACACCATACTCCTCACAGACAGTCACCCGGAGGAAACCCACACAGACACAGGGAGAACACACCACACTCCTCACAGACAGTCACCCGGAGCAGGAACCGAACCCTCCAGGTCCTGGAGCTGTGTGACTGCGACACTAACCTGCTGCACCACCGTGCCGCCCCCTCAAAATAATATTAACTTTTATTTTCAGTTGGAGACCTCACAAACTATATCCATAATTTTTTTCTTATTTATCAATAGCTTTGTTTTAAAACATTACCCTGGCTCAGTTTGTCAGCGTTTCCTAAAGGACCCTGTCCCTTTAACCCAAACTCTGACTACTAGAGCCAGACACCTTACACCACAGCATATACGCCTAAAGAGAAGGTCTAGGGCCACTATCAGACCATTTGCTGACCTCCTTGCTTTATACTGCCTTTAGTTCACTGACTGTTTTCATGAGACAATGGTTCAATGATTATTACTGTTCATCTGATGGTGCTATATGTAATTAAATATATACTGCTGGT
The DNA here is from genome assembly GCF_029633855.1 of Hoplias malabaricus. Classification (NCBI taxonomy): domain Eukaryota; kingdom Metazoa; phylum Chordata; class Actinopteri; order Characiformes; family Erythrinidae; genus Hoplias; species Hoplias malabaricus. The sequence goes on from NC_089806.1 coordinate 10,054,594, forward strand.
TAGTGGTGTTTTCTGAGTGTGTCTGTGTGTGTGTTCTGCAGGCTCTGATGGAGGCCCATGATTGTGTAGCGGAGCGGGAGTTGGAACCCGAGTTCAGTTTGGCTCAGTACGGAGGGGAAACGGTTAAACTTGTACGCCTGGAAAAGGCCAGGGACATTCCACTGGTGCGTACCTGGAAACCTTTCTAAATACAGGTTACACAGGGTTGAGATGTAAAAGTTATGCTACATTCTTTATGTAGGTCTCAGTTCTTTATGCTGTCTCTTTAAAAATGATTATTCCATTATTTTTAGCCGCACGTTGACTGATTTGCAACTCAACACAAAGGCAATAAAACAGTTAGTTGCTTACGTTGCCTGTGTGACGCTGTCTCTCAATCTCACAATATCCTGTGTATTTATTTATCTTTGCAAACAGCTTCATTTGTTATGGCTAAAGTTTGCAGATATAGATAACATCCCTTAATAAGTAAAAGACTTTCATCTAAATTAGGCCTTGCGTTACCAAGTTTACATGCTAAGAGATGTGTAGACCAACTGATGTCCTTTGAACAATGCAATTACTTAATGCATAGTAAACATCTTTATTTCATGTAGGTATTAAAACCATACAGGTGTTTAAGGGGTTTATTCCTGTAAATTAATACTGAGACTAAACTGAAATGGTCTAAAAGGTCTGAGAGTTGACTCTCACTTGCATCACTCGACGTGGGACATCTCTGGTATAACCTTTCGTTACCCAGGGTACATTGTCCTTGTAGTTTAAGAGCACAAATAAAGAAACACGCACAGATATATTTTAGATAACACTTAAATTCCCTGAAAATTCCCCGAATACACAATGTTTCTTTTGAGAATTATCTTTGCTTTTGTGTGTGTGTGTGTGTGTGTGTGTGTTTTAGGGGGCGACAGTGAAGAATGAACATGACTGTGTGATGGTAAGTCGAGTGGTGAAGGGTGGAGCGGCCGATAGAAGCGGACTCCTCAGTGAAGGAGATGAAATTCTGGAGATAAACGGTATCCCCGTTCGAGGCAAAAACATCAATGAAGTCCATGACATCCTGGTGAGAGTAACCTCCATAAGACATAAGCAGACAGGCTATATGCTGCTTAGAGTTGTGTTATGTGCCGTTTAAAAGAATAAGAAGTCATTTCCTGTGTCTACTTTGGAACATAAGTGCATTTATATCGTTGATATCATGTTTTGGTGTTATGTAAACGTTTACAGTCATTCACTTCCCAGTTTGTTTGTGAAACACGAGACATGCTTTCATTGTCATTGGAAAGCAGTACGATGTATTTGTGCCTCTTCCTGGACCTGTCACAGTCATTACACTATCGACATGCTGAACAATATATGGACATTTCTTCACTAATCTTTGCTGACCACAGTGGACCTTGCCCATTGTGTTTAATAGAGAGATAAATAAAAATGTTTACATGAGATTGAACATCGTGAGTATTTTAGCTGCTGACTACGTTCTGTTCTCTGGTTTTGTCTGGGACTGTTATATCCCAGTGATTTAATTCATTCATTCATTATCTGTAACCCTTATCCAGTTCAGGGTTGCGGTGGGTCCAGAGCCTACCTGGAATCATTGGGCGCAAGGCGGGAATACACCCTGGAGGGGGCGCCAGTCCTTCACAGGGCAACACAGACACACACACACATTCACTCACACACACACACATTCACTCACACACTCACACCTACCAACGTGTGTTTTTGGACTGTGGGAGGAAACCGGAGCACCCGGAGGAAACCCACGCAGACACAGGGAGAACACACCACACTCCTCACAGACAGTCACCCGGAGGAAACCCACACAGACACAGGGAGAACACACCACACTCCTCACAGACAGTCACCCGGAGGAAACCCACGCAGACACAGGGAGAACACACCACACTCCACACTCCTCACAGACAGTTACCCGGAGCGGGAATCGAACCCACAACTTCCCGGTCCCTGGAGCTGTGTGACTGCGACACTAACCTGCTGCACCTCCGTGCCACCCTGATTTAATTTTGTTCATGCTTAACTTATTTAGGATATTTAAACATTTGTTATATTCCGATTTCAATGTCTGAATATTCTAAGGAAATATGTTTTTACAAATATTTCATTGCTCTTTAAAGCAGTGTAATTGCATTTATATTTTTATATTATCATGTGTATTATCAGTGGCATAATATGGTGTTAAAATCACAATAATAATGATCACATTTACTGCAATTGTTTCTAGGACATTACATCAATCACAAAAATGACTATAATTTATAACAACTCTGCATTCAACCCATCCATGGCAGTGAAAACACACACACACACACACACAGTAACAGCGAGTAGACATCCCAGGGCCTGATGTAGAGTTGTTGGTTAGGTGCCTCAGCTGTGAATGTGGAGGGAGGAAACTTAAAAAGTGCTGGGTGTGTGTTAGGGTGTGACATGAAGAAAGAACATGACTGTGAGGGTTGAGCGAAGGGTGGAGCAGCCATAAACCTTCTATATTTGTTAATTAAACAGCAGAATACAGCCTGTCTACCATTAATTCGTGGTTAAATCACAGAATTATTTTAGTGTCTTTCACTGGGATTCCCCAGAGCTTGAATGTAATGTGTGTTTTGTGTTTTTTTGTGTCCCCCCCCCCCCTCTCTCACTCCAGTCAAACATGCATGGGACCCTGACCTTCCTCCTGATCCCCAGCTCGCGACACAAAGTCCCCACACACAGGCAGACTGTGGTAAGCCTCCACTACAACTTACATTTGGGTAATTTATTGTGATAGGCATCAAGGAAAATTTACATGCATATGACTACTACTACTAATAATAATAATAATATTGTTATTTCAGAGGTCTTATGGAGCTCATGCCCTGATGTAACATATCTGTTTGGATGGCGCTATTAGGCAGTTGGTTTTAATGTTATGGCTGATTGGTGTATGTAGTGCTCAGTCCTCAGACAAAAATGGAATTTCTCCTAATAGCCGCTTTATCTCCTCAGATGCATGTGAAAGCTTATTTCAGCTATGACCCTGCAGAAGACCCGTACCTCCCCTGTAGAGAGCTGGGGCTGGCCTTTCAGAAAGGAGACATCCTGCACGTCCTCAGTCAGGACGATCCCAACTGGTGGCAGGCTTATAAAGATGGAGATGACCACAGCCAGCGGCTCGCTGGCCTCATACCCGGTGAGGGAGGAACACAGAATTAGCAATGCAACACCTGGCACTGAAAAACTATGCATTGCAACAATATCAGAAAGAACCAATAAAGCACTTAGCTTCAAAACACCTGGTATTATACCACTTAGAATTACACTGGCACTAGCACTACTCCTTGTATGATAACATGAGGCATTCTGAAACAGCCACACATGCTCAGTGGATAGTCTAGTGGGGAATAAAGCTGTGAGCACTGTGTGCAGTGAGATGGAGTATTTGCACCCGACATCAGTAACTGACTTCTCTAATGCACTTGTGGCGGAACACCATCAAATTAGAGCCAGACTCATGTTTTTTCGTTCATTCTCTTAGACACCACTGTCCGTACCGGAGCACTTTGTAGTTGTACAATGGCAGACGGTAGAATACCTGTTACTACTCTGTGTACACTGTTAGACTCCTTTTACCCTGTTTTAAAATGGACAGGATCCACATAGGACTACCACAGAGCAGGTATGATTTGAGTGGATCAGATAGAGCAGCGAGGCTGGATTTTATTTATGTTATTTTATATTTAAATATATTAACATTTTTGTAGGACTCATGGGTTAAACAGTAAAAGGGGAATTAAATTGTTGGTTTAAAAATTGATGATTTATTATGTTTTGTTATGTTTACTTTGTTGTCATAAGGGAAGAGTTTCCAGCAGCAAAGAGAAACTCTGAAGAAAACTGTCCTAGACCGAAATCCAGAAAATCCAGGTGAGTGTTCTTCTCACACAAACCCACACACACACACACACACACACAGGAACACAATGTACAATACTGTAGACCTCTTAACATAATCTCTAACATTGCTCCACTCGCTTAAGTTTTGTATCTGAAACTGCACACTTATCAACATGGCATTTCAATGTTACTTCAGGAAAACCCTGGTATTCAAAGAAGATCAAGAAGCCGAGAAAAAAGAGCTTCTATTCTAACCCCAGCAGGAATCAAGGTGGGTACTGCCCCTTCATCTCTTCATCTTATTTACAGCTATTATTAGATGCTCTAAAGGATTTGTTCCCCTCTCCCTCCTCTAAATCTTGTTTCACTGGCAAATATGTCACTTTGTAGTCAAAGGGTGCATTTTTATTTTCTATTCACTTTTACTTTAATCGGTTAAATTATTACTGAATGAATCCATTTTTCAGTAACTACTATCAGTTTCCTTCTCTCCGTTCATCATTAACTATTTTTCAGGTATTCTGTAATGACAATAAAAAAAAGCACTAATGGATTTAGCCAGGAATGTCAAAATTATTCATAATTTAATAACTACTGTTATTCAGTACCTCACCGCCTTTTCTGGAGGCAGATTTTAATCACTATGCATCACTTGTGAGACTCTAAACAGAGAGTTTTCTTATGCTACCATCCTCTGTGCTTCTTTCTGTGATTAGACATCAGGACTATCTCTTAAAAGCTCCTAAAGCACATAGACAAAACTCCAACTTAACACTATAAGTCTCTCAGGCTGTGTTTGTGTAATTCAGGATAGTGCTGAGGTCAGTGGCAAAACAGACAGAAATGTAAACACCCACAGAGCAAGGGATTCTGGGTGCTAACAGAACAAGTTGATCTCCTATTAGAGATAGTTTAGATAAATAATAGGTTGTATTTTATTTTTTTTTAACCCTAAAATTATGGAACTACCATAATTTTAGGGTTTAATTAAATTAATTAAATTTTCCTGAGATCTACATTGATAACCCAAAAAAAAAAAAAAAATACTGTACAGAAGTGGACTGGAAAGGACAAAATAGAACCTCATTGCATAAATAATGTGTATTTGGTTATATTTGGTGGAAATGCTACAGAAGTCCTGAAGGGCAAGGTGAAAAATAAAGTTTAAACTATAATCTTGAGATTAAGTTCCACATTATTAATTAATTAATTTATTTTTTCTTCCTGCTAGTGAGGTCCGCCTGAGGGAGGTTAGCTAGGTGCTAAGAATTAGCATGTACGAAAGTGACAAATAGTTCAGCTGTTCTTAATTATTTATAATATATATATTTATAATTAAGAACAGCTTAATATTTTGTCACTTCTTTGGCTGTATGACGGCCAGTTTGCTCGTGTTTCAGCCATGGGCACTGATTTGGACTGCTCCCCTTGTGGTCAAAACTGGCACAGCATGCTAATTCTTAACACAGCTCCTCAAATAAAATTTCCCCCGGGTCTGGAAACGTATGTCGGGGGGTGGAAGTATCTGCGGGTCAAAACTGGTATAACACACTAGATGTTTTTTAAACCCCTCATGCGGACCTCATTAGTAGGAAAAAACTGAGAAAGAAAAAAAAAGTTAAGCTTTTGATGGCAAAAATTGCACAGGTGCTCCTATAAATATTTTTAACTGTTTTTGGTGTGTGTAACAGGCAGAAAAAAATAAAATAATGCGGAACATAGTTTAAACTTTGCTTTTTTTCCTTGCCCTTAAGGACTTCCGTAAAAAAACACTCCAGTCAATGGGGGGGGATCCTTAACAACTGTGAAAAATGGGGGTGTTATTATCACAGTTTGGGGCTCCACTGAACCATTTGATGGTGACATAACTGGATTAGGTGGCACATTTCTACAGTATTTTGTTACTGCTCAACAGAAAATGGGTCTTACAATCAACAATCTTAAAAACACTAGTGAGGCTACCAAAAAATGGTTGAAGCAGAAGGTGATTTGTGTTTTGGAAGTGAATCAAATACCAAACCGTAATCCAGAAGACCTCTTGTGGCAGGACTCCACTAAAAGCTAGAGTTTATGCAGGGAACCCAAGCACCGACACTGAGTATAATAGTCCTGTAGCGATGAGTAAGACCAAATTCCTAAATTGAAATGTGGGGGCTGATGAGTTTTATATTAACCAGTGTATGCTGTGTACATTTTTTTCTCATATTAATTTATTTGAAAATATTTGTTTATTTTTGTGTATTAAGCAGTGAGGGTTCATAATCATTGTTTTTGGATCATGTGACGTATTTATTTTAAAAGTCAGTAAATGTGTTATTGCCCCAGAAAGCTACACAGAAGATGTTCTGACCTATGAGGAGATGGCGCTGTACCATCAGACAGGGAACCGTAAGCGTCCGATTGCTCTGATCGGTCCCTCCAACAGCGGCCATGACGACCTGAGGCAGAGGCTGCTGTCTGTGGAGCCGGACAGATTTGCTGGCGCTGTGCCTCGTAAGAGCTTTTACCCCTTTAAAATTAAATGGCAACACAACTAAAAATACAGCTTAGATATGCAATGCAGTTTGTGTAGTGAGAGTTTTCACATTCATTGGAACCATGTAAACAAAAGTGCAACACCTAAATATACATTTTTATTGTTATATTGTATGACTTTGGACGTGTACTGTAATTATTAGTAGCTTGTCGTGTATTAAGTTAGAAATGTTGCCTTATTGTCCATATTGCAGACACCACTCGGACCCCCCGGACCCATGAGCTGAACGGGAGGGAGTACCACTTTGTGTCTCGGTCCAATTTCGAGGCTGATGTGTCCACAGGGAAATTTATTGAGTTTGGGGAGTATGAGCGCAACCTTTACGGCACCAGCACAGACTCAGTACGGCAGGTGGTGAACTCGGGTCGCATCTGTGTGCTCTGCCTTCACACACGGGTGAGCACACACACACACACACACACGCTCTTCCTGCAAGGGGCCTCCACATCAGATCACATTGCACTGATTTCCTGTCTTTACTTGTCTGTGTAATCTCACTTATGTATCTCTCTCTAAATCTGAACACACTACATTTCTCCTCTCACCAGTCTTTGCGTGCACTGCGCTCGTCTAATCTCAAACCATATGTCATCTTCATCACTCCTCCTCCTCAAGAGCAGCTGCGCACCCTGGTGTCCAAAGAAGGAAAAAGTTTGAAGGTATGTCCCACAGAAACATGGAGTCAGCTACTGCAGCAGTTCTCACACTGGTCCTCCAAGACCTTGTAGACATCATTTATATAGAGGAGCGCCGAACAATCATTTAATATCAATATATATCACAAAATAAATTGTTTCAATAACAATGATTTTTAAACACATTTTCAATAATTTAATTAAACACTATTTACAGTGTCTGTCACTGACTGCCGTCAGTTCACCGCAATCATTTTAAATTTAGTTTAAAACAAATTAATGTTGACAAAGCCACAGTAGGTTTATGATTGATGGTGTTGTCATGTTTTGTGTTTATTCTCGGAAGGTTTTCAGTGGATTTTAATCTGTTCATATTGATATCAAAATTATATTGCATCGACCAAAATTAAGAAATGTGTAGTGATATATGAGTTTGATATAGAGTAAAATCAGAAAGTTACAGTGCACACATGTGGACACAGATATATTATTTTTCAGTTGTTCACACACACACAAACACACCTTGTATAATTTCCACCAATGTGAAATATCATTATTTACACTTTAATGAACCAAACTGGCATTACTAATTCATTCATTCATTATCTGTAAGCGCTTATTCAGTTCAGGGTCACGGTGGGTCCACAGCCTACCTGGAATCATTGGGCGCAAGGCGGGAACACACCCTGGAGGGGGCGCCAGTCCTTCACAGGGCAACACAGACACACTCACACATTCACTCACACACTCACACCTACGAACACTTTTGAGTCACCAATCCACCTACCAACTTGTGTTTTTGGCCTGTGGGAGGAAACTGGAGCACCCGGAGGAAACCCACGCAGACACAGAGAGAACACACCACACTCCTCACAGACAGTCACCCGGAGGAAACCCCCGCAGACACAGAGAGAACACACCACACTCCTCACAGACAGTCACCCGGAGGAAACCCCCGCAGACACAGGGTGAACACACCACACTCCTCACAGACAGTCACCCGGAGGAAACCCACGCAGACACAGGGTGAACACACCACACTCCTCACAGACAGTCACCCGGAGGAAACCCACGCGGACACAGAGAGAACACACCACACTCTGGAAGCTGTGTGACTGCGACACTAACCTGCTGTACCACCGTGCCGCCCCAACATTAGTAATTACTCAATCAAAATCCATAACGTATTTAAACAAGAGCAGTCAAATAAAATCAGAAAACGGATACAGGAAATATGGGGCAAACAAATTCAGAATAAAATCAACAGGGCAGCCACCAATAGCAAATAATCCAAATCTGTTTCATAGTTTATCCTCAAACAACCTAATCCTTAAAATACAGCCAATTAAAGTATAAAACCTTCCCGTGATAAATAATTTTACCCAGGATGTCCAACTTACAAAAATGTGGGTTTATTGGGACTAAATTCCTTCATTCGTTTCCTGTTACTGCTTCATCATGACCAAGGTCCTGAGCCTATGCAGAATCCCTGGACGGGATCTCAACCTGGACAGGGCCGACCCAATAAATGAACTCTCTATACAGAACTTGTCTCTAGTTTCCCACCTGGTACTAATCATTTTAATCTGAGATTCTCTTTGTGCTCTTTGTGGCTGTTTTCTAAGCATGAGGACCTAAAGGAGATGACAGAAAAGGCCCAGGAGATGGAGCAGAACTACGGCCACCTGTTTGATGCGGTCGTGGTGAACAGTGACGAAGATATGGCTTTCTTCGAACTCCTGCGGCTCATCGATAAACTGGACACACAGCCGCAATGGGTCCCATCCTCCTGGCTCTGCTGAGTCCACAGCAATAACAAAAGCCTCGACACAGACTGGATTTAACACAAACTCACTGTGAAGGAAAACAATTCATTTGAGACCACTGTCTCTTAGCGTGCCCTCTTTATGTGTTCAGGGAAGAAATGAACAGCAGCCAAACAGTCCTCTTTCAGTGTACATCATTAGACAGACTCTAGGACCAGGTCTGGGCTTAAACATTATGGTCCAACATCCGAAAAAATCTGTTCTTACATTTTTACACAGTGTTAATTTCTTGTGGCCCAAACACAGAGCTTGTGAAACAGTCTCTATGACAACAGTAACAAAGCCTGAATTTTTGAAAGCCTCACTTGTGCTAATTTTGAAAATTCCTCAGTACAAAGAAAGACAGTGGACAGCACTTAAGAATGAATGGACTGAAATGTATGTAATGATTTGTCTCACTCTTTTGACACAGGACATGTTTATGATTCTAAGCACTGTTTTATTGTTTTTTTTTTAGTAATCCAGTTTACACGGTTTTAATATTCATTCATTCATTATCTGTAACCCTTATCCAGTTCAGGGTCGCGGTGGGTCTAGAGCCTACCTGGAATCACTGGGCGCAAGGCGGGAATGCACCCTGGAGGGGGCGCCAGTCCTTCACATGGCAACAAACACACTCACACATTCACTCACACAGCCAATCCACCTACCAACTTGTGTTTTTGGACTGTGGAAGGAAACCGGAGCACCCGGAGGAAACCCACGCAGACACGGGGAGAACACACCACACTCCTCACAGACAGTCACCCGGAGGAAACCCACGCAGACACGGGGAGAACACACCACACTCCTCACAGACAGTCACCCGGAGGAAACCCACACTGACACAGGGAGAACACACCAAACTCCTCACAGACAGTCACCCAGAGGAAACCCACGCAGACACGGGGAGAACACACCATCTCCTCACAGACAGTCACCTGGAGGAAACCCACACAGACACAGAGAGAACACACCACACTCCTCACAGACAGTCAACCGGAGGAAACCCATGCAGACACAGGGAGAACACACCACACTCCTCACAGACAGTCAACCGGAGGAAACCCATGCAGACACAGAGAGAACACACCACCCTCCTCACAGACAGTCACCCGGAGGAAACCCACGCAGACACAGGGAGAACACACCACACTCCTCACAGACAGTCACCCGGAGGAAACCCACATTGACACAGGGAGAACACACCACACTCCTCACAGACAGTCAACCAGAGGAAACCCACGCAGACACAGAGAGAACACACCACACTCCTCACAGACAGTCAACCGAAGAAAACCCACGCAGACACAGGGAGAACACACCACACTCCTCACAGACAGTCACCAGATCAGTGTCTACGCTGGGACTGCATTTTGTTCATGGTCAGTATCACATTCCTCCAAACCAGGATGTACACCAGAAGCTTGATTAGGAGTGAGAAAACAGACGTTCAGTTCACAGCACCAGAGGGGCCAGGGGTATAAAAAATAATCTGTGGTGAGGGAACAAAATTTGTGGCCATGATTTCTTAACTTGATTTCTTGTTTTATCTGCACAGTCATTCTCTTTTTTTGGCCATTGTTTCATAATTCTTTTCACAGTTTGTGTTTTAAATAGAGTGCATGTTTTCTTTCATTTGTATGCACACAGTTTTGTGTCAGTCTTTTTAATCTGTAGCAGCAATTTAAGAAATTGTACACTGTCATTAATTCATAGTCTATAAGCACTTATCTAATTCAGGGTCGCAGTGGGTCCGGAGCCTACCCAGAATCACTAGGTACAAGGTGGGAACACATCCAGGAGGGGACACCAGTCCTTCATAAGGCAACACTCACTCACACACACCTATAGACACTTTTTGATTCACCTATCCACTGTGGGAGGAAACAGGAGCACCTGGAGGAAACCCATGCAGACACAGGGAGAACACACCTAACTCTTTAAAAACTAACTCACCTGACACTACCTGCTGCGCCACTGTGCCGCCCTAATTTTACACACATTTTCCCTCAAAATACTTTTGTTTTCTCATTTAAACAGAATAAGAAGTGACTTTTGAACCTTGCAAACATCATTTAAAATGTAAGAATTTGTAGTATTTTTTTTTTAAATTTACAGTTTGTCTTGTTTTACATTCAGATGTTAAATAGTGAAACGCTATAAAATATAGTAGATATTTATTTGTGGACACATTTTTTATAGATAGTAAGTTCTCAGGAATATTTATTATTTGTGCATTTGTGATAACCTATGAATTTATAGCAAATCCTGACTGAAACTTGAAATAGGATGTTGTATTGTTTTATACCGTGACAGAAAGATATTTTATTGACAGATTTCTCGTGTTTCTCCAACTATAGCTACAGCATAGTGCTGTGTAGGTTTTTGTAATAAATATCAATATAAAGACAAAAGACATGAGATATATATATTAATGCATGTGTACCCAGGTGTGCTTGTTGGTTCCCTATGTATTTTTAAAGACAACTGATGTTTAAGCAAAGGTTTTTATGGTTTTAACTTCCACTCTTATATTCGTCATAACACGTTATATAAAAGGGTTTGAATGTCTTGTAATTGGATCTCAGAATGTAATAATACTGATAGTGCCTTAAATATGAGAAGTTTTACTTACATCTAATAACTGAGATTCTAAGTCAATCTTTGTAGTTTTTCATTCATTCATTGGCTGTAACCCTTATCCAGTTCAGGGTCGCGGTGGGTCCAGAGCCTACCTGGAATCATTGGGCGCAAGGTGGGAATACACCCTGGAGGGGGCACCAGTCTCACAGACAGTCTCCCGGAGGAAACCCACGCGGACACAGGGAGAACACACCACACTCCTCACAGACAGTCACCCGGAGGAAACCCACACAGACACAGGGAGAACACACCACACTCCTCACAGACAGTCACCCAGAGGAAACCCACACAGACACAGGGAGAATACACCACACTCCTCACAGACAGTCACCCAGAGGAAACCCACGGATACACAGGGAGAACACACCACACTCCTCACAGACAGTCACCCGGAGGAAACCCACGCAGACACAGGGAGAACACACCACCCTCCTCACAGACAGTCACTCGGAGGAAACCCACACAGACACAGGGAGAACACACCACACTCCTCACAGACAGTCACCCGGAGGAAACCCACACAGACACAGGGAGAACACACCACACTCCTCACAGACAGTCACCCGGAGCGGGAATCAAACCCACAACCTCCAGGTCCCTGGAGCTGTGTGACTGCGACACTCCCTGCTGCACCACCACGCCGCCCTCGTTGTAGTTTTTGAGAAATTTAAATATTTCTTTACCTATTAGAGGGTTTATTTATGTATTAATTAATTATTCAGAGTGGCAGAGAAGGGTTTCTAATTTCTTAAACTGAACAGAAACAATTGAACACACTTTCAGGTGAGGTATAATTAAACAAACCACTATTCCATGATCACAAGGAGCACTAGGATATAAGCAGAACTCGTGTGTTACTGGGTCAATTGCCCTTTTTTAGATTTATCATTTACAACAATAGCAAACTATCTAATGTCATACTTACATTTCTAATCTGAATAGTTACCCCATTGTAGCCGTTAACACCTGAGTGCCCAAAAAACAAACCTTAAATCTATAAATGACCATCTATACACTTTACTGAAATCATCAGACAACAACAACAAAAATGGAGATACTGCAGTACAGAAGGATTCACCGATGTTCAACATTCTGCCACACAGAGTGTAAACAAAGACCCGTAGTTTCTACTCCTAATCAACTATAGCTCGGGGGGATATAACGTGGGTTTCTTCAGTTGAATACGCAAGAACATCGACAAGGATCAGAGCAGTATCTGGATGTGAGGATCTGCCCAGACTTTTGAAATGGAATATGATTTGCAGGTCATTTCTGAATGAATCCTTTGTTCTACAGTGATTTTTCAGTCATCAATAACAAAGCCCACAGAGACAGTATCATTAATAATCAGAAAATGGCATTGGTGTAATTAACTAATGACGTTCTCGTTTTTTTTAACCATGCTTCTTTTTGATGAACATTGTTGTTCTCCCGAGAACAAAATCAATAAGCACCAACATATACACGAAACAATTCCTTAAACTCCACAGAAACATGTCGAATATGGCCTCAGAGGCACACAGAATAAATAAAGTTGTGGGCTGGAAGCTCGGAAGCGGATTTTTATTCAAAGAGCAGGTCTTCATCTGCCTCTTCGTTCAGCATGTTCGCCGGCTCCGCCATCGGACCGAGAGCCGCAAGACGCTCCGCGATCTCCTTCTCTGTCCTCTCGCGAAGCTGCTTCTTCTTCTCCTGGATCTTCTTCAACCTGGAGGAGGGGAACAGACAGGAAATCTACATCAGTGCAGTGTTTTAGTCTCCTGGATGTCTGTAATGTATTATATAAGAAATACACTCATCGTTCATTTTCAGACGATTATTCTCTAACCTCTATTTATTCCTTAAAATATGCCATTTCTGTTACTGTCTTTAAGAGTGAAATATGTAGATGACCTCTGTTTTCTGACAACAACACTCTGTCCTGACTGATATAATGGGAAATGCCAAGGAAACAGACAGAAAACTACTTCCTGTTGGGTTTAAAGTTCACCTGTAGAACTCTTCTCTTTCTCGCTCATCCAGCTCAGTGATGATGTAAGTCAGAGTGCGCTCGATCCTTGGGATAATCACTGACGGCAAGAGGAAGAAGTCAAATAGGATTCGGTTATACGTCCAAAAGTAGAAAACATTCATATTATTTATCAGTAATTATTACTCGTATAGCTTTGATCATTATTACAGGTGATGCTTTTTATACCTGAAGAACACATTCAAACAGATAAACAATGGTGGGCATTATATGACCATAGGTTTGTACACATCTAATCCAACATTTCTTCATGAATGAAGGGTGTTCATCAGGAGTTTGTCCATCTTTTTCCTGAGCTAACATTCTCTGCTCTTCTGGGGAGGTTTTACACTAAAACATTAGGGACATTTTAGCAGAGGTTTAAATGGCAACTTATTTCAAACGTACTGGATGGAGATTGATCACTCCAAACAACACAGTTTAGGCTAGTGTGAGGCTGCTCTAGAGAGGCTGATAAAATGAGTCAGGGCTTCTCTACGTAGGTTATAGAAACTATGGAGCAAATAAAAACACAACCAATTTCAATTAATACAGAATTTTGTTTCTGAGATCTTTGAAACTATATTTTCAGACTTAAAAGGAAGCAAATGCTAACTATGTGTCGTGAGTAAACAGCTAGTTGACTTCACCCTGCATTATCAAAGAGGTAAGTGTTGAAAGCTCAAGCCTTTGCTGCTATTACTGTTTTTTTCTGAAAATATCTCATACTGATTATATATGAGTAGCAAAAAAAATAAGGAAAAAAATTCTATGATCTACTTACCGTGCTCAATGGCATTCACTCGACGATTGGTGATCTTGATGGCCTCATCCAAGGTGACAAAGGATGTCTAAAAATAACATAATCCCAAAAGATATTAACAAAACACTGAGGTCTAAATTTCAAATTCGTCAACCCACACAGACACGGGGAGAACACACCACACTCCTCACAGACAGTCACCCGGAGGAAACCCACACAGACACAAGGAGAACACACCACACTCCTCACAGACAGTCACCCGGAGGAAACCCACGCAGACACGGGGAGAACACACCACACTCCTCACAGACAGTCACCCGGAGGAAACCCACACAGACACAAGGAGAACACACCACACTCCTCACAGACAGTCACCCGGAGGAAACCCACGCAGACACAGGGAGAACACACCACACTCCTCACAGACAGTCACCTGGAGCGGGAATCAAACCCACAACCTCCAGGCCCCTGGAGCTGTGTGACTGAGACACCTACCTGCTGCGCCACCGTGCTGCCTGCTTTCTAGTTTTTTCACTGATAATTATTATTTATCCCCCAAAAGACCCACTCATATGTCCAGGACTTTATTAAGGTAAATACATGAACAATGTCAGCTGTCTTGTCAAAATCATGACAGAAATAAGCAATAAGCATTTACAAGCAAAACCTGCTTTCTTGTTATGGCCTCCCCCTGTCAGCCATGGACAGATCCACATGCTACTTAACATCCCTGGTTAATTTAAATCATTGAAAATATAGCACTGTTTCCTCAGAAAGCACAATATTGGACAATGAGATTATACGTCACAGCCCCCCCTACCTGTAGAGAAGCCAACTCCACTAACAGCTCCACTGCTTTGGCATAATTCCTCTTCAGCCTGGACAGCTGCTCTCCACCTCTGGCCAGACCAGTCAGTTCATAGCCTACAGACAAACGAGAATGAGTCAAGATTACTCTTGAAATCCCTCATTGTTTTTTCAGGGGTATTACAGGGTGGAAATCTGAGAGAAGCATGTGATACTGAGCAGGTTTAATATCTGTACAGGAACACCATTATAAAATACAATGCAAAAAAATGTGTCAATACAATTATGAAAATAAAGGGCTATTATTTAATGTAAACATCTCTGTATTGTGGGCGGCACAGTGGTGCAGCGGGTAGTGTCGCAGTCACACAGCTCCAGGGGCCTGGAGGTTGTGGGTTCGCTCCGGGTGACTGTCTGTGAGGAGTGTGGTGTGTTCTCCCTGTGTCTGCGTGGGTTTCCTCCGGGTGACTGTCTGTGAGGAGTGTGGTGTGTTCTCCCTGTGTCTGCGTGGGTTTCCTCCGGGTGACTGTCTGTGAGGAGTGTGGTGTGTTCTCCCTGTGTCTGCGTGGTTTTCCTCCGGGTGACTGTCTGTGAGGAGTGTGGTGTGTTCTCCCTGTGTCTGCGTGGGTTTCCTCCGGGTGACTGTCTGTGAGGAGTGTGGTGTGTTCTCCCTGTGTCTGCGTGGGTTTCCTCTGGGTGACTGTCTGTGAGGAGTGTGGTGTGTTCTTCCTGTGTCCATGTGGGTTTCCTCTGGGTGACAGTCTGTGAGGAGTGTGGTGTGTTCTTCCTGTGTCCATGTGGGTTTCCTCTGGGTGACAGTCTGTGAGGAGTGTGGTGTGTTCTCCCTGTGTCTGCGTGGGTTTCCTCCGGGTGCTCCGGTTTCCTCCCACGGTCCAAAAACACATGTTGGTAGGTGGATTGGCGACTCAAAAGTGTCGGTAGGTGTGAGTGTGTGAGTGAATGTGTGTGTGTGTCTGTGTTGCCCTGTGAAGGACTGGCGCCCCCTCCAGGGTGTATTCCCCCCCTTGCGCCCAATGATTCCAGGTAGGCTCTGGAACCACCACGACCCTGAACTGGATAAGGGTTACAGATAATGAACGAATGAATCTCTGTATTGTGTCTAAAAGGAACCAAACAAAGGCTGTAATGATCATGGGTTATATAAAGGACATCAAAGATTTGTTGAATTTATTATTGAGGTGAATATTTTTGTCCCACAACACTTACTGTCTCCTCCTTCCTGGTAGTGCTCAAACACGGGCAGAGTCACACCTGCAGCAAAATATAAAAAGAAAAAAAAACTAACGCAAAAGGCAAGAAACTAATTCATTTTTGACAAAAACAGAAATAATAAATATGTTACGAATGCTTAATAAACTTTATCAGACAAACGTGTGTCTGCTCTTTCATAGCATTAAAAAATATATAATAAATGTCTCTCAGACCTGCAACATTGTCCTTCTTTGCTCTGACCTTGACCTGGGCCTTGTTCACATTCTGGATGACTGTAGTACTAAAAAAAACACACAAGAGCTTGAAAGTCAAACTCACACTTGGACATTCATTAATTTAATGGCATACAATCAAATGAAAATATAATACATTTAATATCAGACAAGTCTGTTCCTACCTGAAGTCACCAGCAGCAAATTTGGCTTCAGCTAAAGAAAACGCAGCTTCCCTCATCACTTCTCCCATCAGAGTCTTAGTCTGTAATGAGATAAATAACAGTTCATTTCACAGTAAATGTGTAAAGCCTCTGTGGCCTAACCAAACAAAACAATGTTTCTGACAAATCCTTAAACAGTTATTTTCCTATAAATTCTTATAAATCATCAATGTGGCCTTTGCGAAAGTTGGGACACTACACACAGAAAAGTCAGATCTCAAGCCTGTCACCAACTGTAATTAGGAGCTGTCAGTTATCCAATCTCCAAGCTTTATACATACTCTGACTCTTCAAATATCTTCTAAGCAACTGTCTCAGATCTGAAAACAAAATCAAGCAATGCCCACAAAGCAGTAGATGGCTATAAGAGATAGACCAGCATTTTTCAGCAGTTTGGGGGAACTGTGGAGGTCAAGGTGAGGACCTCTCCTATGCTGGTAAGAGAGGTGAATCAGAACCAGCATATGAATCCCCAAAAACCTGCTGGGGAGGAGGTTTAGCTGAGTCAGGAGAGGTCGTGGAAACATTCGACTGATTAAATAGAGAAAAATAACTCTTTGGCCACAATCAGCAAAAGGAAAAAAAAGTCTCTTAATCATTTGGAGTTGTATTGAGGCAGACAGAGAAACTGTGCATGAATATTTGCTGAAAATACTGCATTTAGTACTTCTCAATTAAACAAAACCAAGTAATGTGCATTTTGTAACAGCATATCTGTGTAAGGGTGGCACGGAGGTGCAGCAGGTAGTGTCACAGTCACACAGCTCCAGGGACCTGGGGGTTGTGGGTTCGATTTCCGCTCTGGGTGACTGTCTGTGAGGAGTGTGATGTGTTCTCCCTGTGTCTGTGTGGGTTTCCTCTGGGTGACTGTCTGTGAGGAGTGTGGTGTGTTCTCCCTGTGTCTGTGTGGGTTTCCTCCGGGTGACTGTCTGTGAGGAGTGTGGCGTGTTCTCACTGTGTCTGTGTGGGTTTCCTCCGAGTGACTGTCTGTGAGGAGTGTGGTGTGTTCTCCCTGTGTCTGTGTGGGTTTCCTCCGGGTGACTGTCTGTGAGGAGTGTGGTGTGTTCTCCCTGTGTCTGTGTGGGTTTCCTCCGGGTGACTGTCTGTGAGGAGTGTGGTGTGTTCTCCCTATGTCTGCGTGGGTTTCCTCCGGGTGACTGTCTGTGAGGAGTGTGGTGTGTTCTCCCTGTGTCTGTGTGGGTTTCCTCTGGGTGACTGTCTGTGAGGAGTGTGGTGTGTTCTCCCTGTGTCTGTGTGGGTTTCCTCCGGGTGACTGTCTGTGAGGAGTGTGGCGTGTTCTCCCTGTGTCTGCGTGGGTTTCCTCCGGGTGACTGTCTGTGAGGAGTGTGGTGTGTTCTCTCTGTGTCTGCGTGGGTTTCCTCCGGGTGACTGTCTGTTAGGAGTGTGGTGTGTTCTCTCTGTGTCTGTGTGGATTTCCTCCGGGTGACTGTCTGTGAGGAGTGTGGCATGTTCTCCCTGTGTCTGTGTGGGTTTCCTCCGGGTGACTGTCTGTGAGGAGTGTGGTGTGTTCTCCCTGTGTCTGCGTGGGTGTCCTCCGGGTGCTCCGTTTTTCTCCCACAGTCCAAAAACACACGTTGGTAGGAGGATTGGCGATGCAAAATGTCCGTAGGTGTGAGTGTGAGAGTGAATGTGTGAGTGTGTGTGTTGCCCTGTGAAGGACTGGCGCCCCCTCCAGGGTGTATTCCCGCCTTGCGCCCAATGATTCCAGGTAGGCCCTGGACTCACCGTGACCCTGAACTGGATAAGGGTGACAGATAATGGATGGATGGATGGATATCTGTGTAAATTATTTGTGTGTATCCATTTTCCCTGTACCCAGGATGCTTATTTAAATAGAGAGCTCTCCAGTCTGTGACCTGGTAGTGTGCTCATCCTCTCACCTCAATGATCTTCCGAAGAATCTGCCGGAAGCGCATGGACAAGGCATCAGCTTTCTTCTTCAGCAGATTCCGTCCAGTCTGAGCTCCTTTCAGTCGAGCCTTCATAATGGTCTGAGCCCTAAAACCAACAATAAGGTGTGTACACAGATAATTAGATAATAATTGAATGCCAAATATATATTTAATTTTTGTTTTTGTGTGGTTTTACGCACACAAGGCAACTACACTCCACTTTTACATGACCACTCCAACTCTTTATCCTAGTGTCATCCCTTAAACACATTGTTTATTTACTCCTCCTTTAGGATGAATATAAATGTAATATACTGTGTGGCTTTTCTGAGTTTCAGGTTACGTTGCTTGATCCCAATCCATTTATAGCCAATCCCAGGTAGCTATATTCATCACTGTAGCCTGACAGTTTCTTATGCAGTGCCATCTGAGGACTCAAAGGTCACAACTTTAGCATTAGCGTCCAGCCTGATCTTAAAAGGAATGGTATTTCTCCAGGTTTTCAGAATCATTTCACAATATGTACAGTACCTACAAGTAGATGATAAAAGTCCTAACAGTTCTATTTTAACTTTATGACAATTCTCTCATAAAGTTAGGCCTAAAGGCGATGAGCAATGACCTATTTTTGCTTGCAAAGAGAGACTTTTATATTTATATTCACCTGCATATAATGAAATGCTTCAGAATTCATTCATTCATTGTCTGTAACCCTTATCCAGTTCAGGGTCACGGTGAGTCCAGAGCCTACCTGGAATCATTGGGCCAGTCCTTCACAGGGCAACACACACTCGCACATTCACTCACACCTATGGACACTTTTGAGTCACCAATCCACCTAGCAACGCGTGTTTTTGGACTCTGGGAGGAAACGGGAGCACCCGGAGGAAACCCACGCAGACATAGGGAGAACACACCACACTCCTCACAGAGAGTCACCCGGAGGAAACCCACGCAGACACAGGGAGAACACACCACACTCCTCACAGACACCCAGAGCGGGAATCGAACCCACAACCTCCAGGTCCCTGAAGCTGTGTTGCTTCAGAATGGTGTGACATTCATTTTTTATAAGCTTTTCTCTCTTATTTGGCCCATGCCAATGTTTTTAGGCAAAACACAATCAAGATGGCCAGCGGAAATATTGGAAATCATGTATTTGTAGATTTTTCCATTAAATAAATGTTCAAGATGTGTTTTAGTTTATTGTTCTTTAAAAATACAAAATTAAATTCTTGTTTTTATTGCATTTTGCAAACTATCCCAACGTTCCTGGAAATGGATATTTTAGGCAAATGATCTAATTTCTGACAGGAAGTTGTTCAGAAAGCTAAAGCTACGCGGCTGAAACACTCCTTTTAACTTCAATATTGGACAGAAGGTTGTGTGTAAATTTTTGGGTTCATCAGGATGTCTCCAGGTCAGACATTCCATTTTCTTCAAGTAACATCTCAGATATTAGTTCATTTATAACGACTCCCTATAATAACTCTGGTCCCTATCACCACCCCTGGGAAGAAATCTTGAGTTATTGAGTTTCTCTGCGACTAAAAAATTCACATCAAAACACTTTGACTGACTTGGTTTATGTTTCTCTCATTGTAAAGATGATGTACATAATCTCGTATGATCTCTCTGGATTTTCCTCAATGTCAAGAGCCTCATCACATGACAGTGAATAAGAAGGACTTCTGTTTTTGTGTGTGTGTGTGTGTGTGTGTGTGTGTGTGTGGTTTCATGGCAGACTATTTCTAATCCTTTTACAGGTCAAAATTCCACTTATAAACATTACAGTAACACATTGTATTATATAGAAGTTGACAGTCTGTTGGACGAATGATTTACCTGTGATTTTTCAAAATAAACACATTCGAGCTATGACCTTGCTAATGGATGCCAGTGACTATACCACAGACCACAGTTATATCTCTCATTATGCACCTGACACTACAATATATTTACAATTCCTGACAACTCATTTTCAAACCCAAGGGAAAATAAAGTTTACACTCGTGTTTTAACCCCCACAGTCTCATATTCAATGCTCAGTCCAACTGAAAATCTATGACATTTTTCTGTCCCAACAGGTTTAAGCCCAATACAAGTCCAAAGACGTGGTATATTTACGTATCAACCTCCATAAGGCCAGTAATACAATCTGTACCGTATCCGTGGATTTAAACACTCACATCCTCGACGGGAAAATGTCGATCCGGTCTTTTCCCGACATTGTGCCGATTTAAATGGAGTTAGACTCGAGACAAAGCGTCTTCAACGGGTCTGTGGAGCTCTAAAGCAAATTCACAAGCTCCAGACACCGCCTGTTTTATTCGCATTCAGAATTTACTGCAGAAAAACTGCGCTCTGTTTCTGCTCCTCTCCGACCCTCTGCTTCAGTACCGCACGTCATGTGACTCACAAACAGCGGCCTTTCGGGGGGAACCTAAAATTATTTTTAACAATTTTTTTTACTTCTTATTTGTTACTGTTTTATTTGCCAGTTTTTGTATATACATTACAATAAATACATGACGAGTATATCGTTTAAAAAATAATAATAATATTTAAGAAAATCCTTTATTTTGAAGTGGTTCATCTTATGTCATGTGACTCACAAACAGCGCAACAATGTTTTTACAGAATAAAAGTTAAAATAGTTAATAATCCTGTGTTTTGTAACTGAGACTATTGAGATTTACATACGTCTCCTAACAAAACTGAAGGCGACCCAAACCAAAAAATGCACTGTAAAAACATACAATTTTTATCATTTTCCATGTTTATTTTACACCTTGCGTTTATAATCCACACTTCTATATCTATCTATCTATCTATCTATCTATCTATCTATCTATCTATGTGTGTTTGGTTTTTTGTTCTGAATCTTGCAATGTTAAGTTGTTTATACTTCTTTCATTTTTACTAAATTAAATTTTATATTTAAGACTTTTACTTTGAAAAATAGATGTCACGGTTCATCATGGGCCTAGTAGTGTTAGCTATTAAGACAAATAAACGGCTTAATTAAATGTGTAATAATACTTAATCATATTTGTTCACTGCATTTTCTGTTACATTTATTAGAATAAAAGCCGAAAACAGTAGCTTCAATCTTTAAAAAAAAGTATTTTATTTATTACTTTTATTTTGAATTTTATATGTGCCGCGCCATGATGTAACTCTCTCTCTCTCTCTCTCTCTCTGCTGTCGATCTATGGAGAGGTTCTGATATTCGGAGCTGGTTTAAAAAATAAAAACTGGAGTTTAACGCCGACAGAAGGATTTATAAATAAACAGAGCCTTTATCAGAGACATTACCTCCCAGGTAACACCCCGCTCTACTTCACTGTCTCCGTAGTTTATCTGTGGTATCGGTTCTTATAGGAGAATGATCTGCGTTATCTCCCAAACCGCATGGGCTTCCTCAGGCAGATACAGAACATAATAAACTATTTGTAACATATAAAATACTAAAAACAGGTAGATACAGAAACTATAACATAAATGACTAAACACGGCGAGATACAGAACTAACATAATCTATATAATATATACAGTACTAAACACTGGCAGATACACAACCAAACATAATCTATATAACATCATCATCATCATCATATTTTCGCGGGTCAATATAACATACACACTACTAAACACTGACAGATACACAACTAACGGGTTTACCCTGTATAACATGTACACTGCTAAACACAGCCATAACTACTTACAAGTTAAATAATATTACAGCCCCTTACTTGTGTAACACAGCATATTCACCTAGACAGTGCTGTAGTTAACCAACTGTAATTACATTTCCATAAACTAGTGCAAAACAAAAGCACAGACCATAATCACTTTTATGCTGGTCTTTGTTGTTTTTGCTGGTCAGGTGTTCGTCTAGTGCTGGTTTTCTTCCAGTGTGTGCTATATTAATTTACACTGAATAGTGACAATAAAGATCATGTGACTAATGGTGCTTTTTCCCTGTATGGTACCTACTCTGCTGTACTCTGCTTTTTTGCTTTTCCATTGGGCAAATGTTGTACCTGCAACCGGGTAAATTTATTTTGTACCTGCAGAGTGCTGATTGGCCAGAGAGACCTGTCAATCACAACAAAAGGCAGACCTCCAGCTCAAACTAACAGTTTGTAAATATCTCCAAGCTACAGCAGAGATCACATTTGTTTTTATCTGACTCATAATTACAGCTCATACATTTATGCTGTGATTTTTTGAAGAGGTGCAAATATTCTGTGGATTGGAGGCAGACAAATGAATTCAACAAAAGCTGGACAGTGCAACGAGGAACAGACGTACTCGACTGATGTGTCTGAACTCATGCACAGGGCTGTGTTCAGTTCCGAAATTGAAAAAACATCATGCAAATACAGAATGAGTAAACAACACTTAACATTATCTCTGCCATTGTTTTGGTTCCCAAAACCCGCTGTCCCTGTTAGTGATGGTGATTTGCAACATCACTGGCTACATTTTTTGGGGGGGGCTGTGAAATGAACTGGGTACCTGTACCAAACAGCGAGCAGTTTTAAGTGTTAGGGCAGTAGTGGCCTAATGGTTAGAAGACCAGGCTTGGTATTGGAAAGTTGCTGGTCCAAGCCCGTGAACCTTCATGGCTCATATGCTCTTGAGTAAGGCACCTAACACCCAAACACTCCTATGGTGCTGAGGAACCCCCCCCCCCCACACACACACACACACACTGCTCGGATGTGAGTGTTCACTGCCCCTGATCACTAGTTTGTGTGTTTTCACTGTTGTACAATGATCATAATGCATGTCACAAATTCATTAATGTAGACTTCAGTGGAAAAGCACCATAAGCCATATTTAAATAAAACGTTAAGTTCTAACCGAGTCTCTCTCTTTCTCAGAGATGCCGGGACTCAGCTGTAGATTCTACCAGCATCGGTTCCCCGAGGTGGAGGACGTGGTGATGGTGAATGTGCGATCCATTGCAGAGATGGGTGCCTACGTCAGCCTGTTAGAATATAACAACATTGAGGGTATGATCCTGCTCAGTGAATTGTCACGTCGACGTATTCGCTCCATCAACAAACTCATCCGCATTGGACGCAACGAGTGTGTTGTCGTGATCCGAGTGGACAAAGAGAAAGGTGGGCTTCTTCTGGCTAATTTGCAACAAGGAAGGTCATTTAATGCTCGCCTCTGATTGGCTACCTCACTGAATGTTGGGACTTACCACATGACCAGATGCCATGCTGAATGCTACTTGTTTTCCCATTTATTTTTCAGACAGTGATCTGCCTTCTTTAATAATATATCTGACTTAATTTGCTGCTGGAATTTTTTGGGGATTTTGAGTGGTTTTCGTCACTGTTTTGCTCTCTTTACGTAGGATATATTGATTTATCAAAGAGAAGAGTCTCTCCAGAAGAGGCAATCAAGTGTGAAGATAAGTTTACCAAGTCTAAAACAGTAAGTCCTTGCCTACAAGATGGAATAATAAATAACAACAGTATAAATGCATACATACCCAGACAGTGAGGTTTTAGCTTCTTTAAAGTGCACCACTGGTGAAATAGGTGTTCAGTGACACACAAGCAGCTTGTATTACCTCCACAGAAGAGCAATGACCAATAGATTTGGATGGCCTGGAGCAGAGCTTGAGATTTGTTAATGCAGTTAACGTTACTTTTATTGTGGCTCTTTGAAATACAAAGCATTGAAATGAGCTAGTGTGTTTTGTATTGAAAATCTTTTTAAATCAAAAAGAAGACAAAGGAGACTTGAAAACCATAGAAACATTTTAAATCAGAATAATGAAATCTTAATTTATTCTCGGATGTACTCCCTTGTTCTAATTCTGGTGAAGGACTAAGTGAGGTAATTTGTGTTAGGTGTACAGTATCCTGAGGCACGTGGCTGAGGTGCTGGAGTACACTAAGGACGAACAGCTGGAGAGTCTCTACCAGCGAACTGCCTGGGTCTTTGATGATAAATACAAGAGGCCGGGATATGGAGCATATGACGTCTTTAAACAAGCCGTATCGTGAGTACAGAATTTTAAAAAGAAATAAATAAATAAAAAAGGTGGGGTGCCGTGCAAAACATAAATAAAAACAGCGGCCAATGACGTGCAGATAATTTAAACCCTGTATCAGAGTTCTTCAAACTGTGGAATTGCAGGGGGAGAAGGTGGGGGGTGCACAGGTGAGATGAGAAATATTCATTCATTCATTATCTGTAACCCTTATCCAATTCAGGGTTGCGGTGGGTCCAGAGCCTACCTGGAATCATTGGGCGCAAGGCGGGAATACACCCTGGAGGGGGCGCCAGTCCCTCACAGGGCAACACAGACACACACTCACACCTACGGACAATTTTTTGAGTCGCCAATCCACCTACCAACGTGTGTTTTTGGACTGTGGGAGGAAACCGGAGCACCCGGAGGAAACCCACGCAGACACAGGGAGAACACACCACACTCCTCACAGACAGTCACCCGGAGGAAACCCACGCAGACACAGGGAGAACACACCACACTCCTCACAGACAGTCACCCGGAGGAAACCCACGCAGACACAGGGAGAACACACCACACTCCTCACAGACAGTCACCCGGAGGAAACCCACGCAGACACAGGGAGAACACACCACACTCCTCATAGACAGTCACCCGGAGGAAACCCACGCAGACACAGGGAGAACACACCACACTCCTCACAGACAGTCACCCGGAGCGGGAATCGAACCCACAACCTCCAGGTCCCTGGTGCTGTGTGACGTTTTTTTATTTTTTAATGTTTTAATATTTTCCCAAAATCCAGTTCAGTATGAGAGAGACAGACTGTTGTATATCTACCTAAAAATATTTTTGCTGCTGGAAGCTTGGTCTGTATCTGTATACATGGAGTTTACTGTGATTTCTTGCTCTTTCTTTTTAGTTTGGCCCTCACCCCATATGTTTAACTTGTACGAGGGAGCAAATGCTATTTAAACTACTTATGGACTGGATTGGGAGTGAAATAGTTGTGTTGTTCTGTGCTAAACAGGAGAATATATGTGTGGCTTTCTATTTCATTTATAGTTGTTATATATACAAGTTCTGGACAAATGGGGAAAAAAAGTTCGAATACCTCTGCCCTTTGTGAAGACGATAAATGTTGAACATGAGAAATGTTATTGTTTTTGTGGAAAAATATACGCTCAATTTGAATTTAAAGCCAGCAACACGTTCCAGCATGGGGCAAAAAAGCGGGTAAATCTGTGCAAATGATACAAAATATAAATTAGGTTTTAAAAATTAGGACATTTCAAAATGAGTGGCTCTGAGAGTCTTTCCGAAGTAAAGATAGGGAGAGGTTCACCACTCTGTGAAAGACTGTGTGGGCAAACAGTAAATCAATTCAAGAATGATGTTTCACAATGTAAAATAGCAAAGTCCAAAGTTCGCTCTGAACAAAAATGCAAGTTAGAAATGTATGTAAAGCATATACAATCAGGATTCAGAACCGGGCCTGGGCTCATTTAAGATGGACCAGGGTAAAGGGGACAATGTCCTGTGGTCTGACAAATCAAAAATTACTTTTGGAAATCATAGGAAATCACCACGTCCTTCAGGCTGAAAAGGAGTGGGAACATATGGCTTAATTCATCGTGATTCTAGTGCTACACTCCTAATTTTCACATGAAACCGGCCTGAACTGTGCCTTTGGAGGCTACTCCATGACTCGGTGCTGGTGCCGGCAGTTGGGCTTCGATAGCTGGATTATAGGTAGCTAGATAAGAACTCAAATTTCAGATTTCTCTGTTTCACAGCGGCCTTTCGGGTACAGTTTTTGTATATTGCCTCGTCTGAATGGTCTGGCTCTTCCTTTTCATCTGGTTGAAAGCTGAAATGCGCTCAAACTGTCGAAGTTGCACTTGGTTTTGTGACTAGGTTTGCTGCCATTGTGTCCATTTTTTAAAAACGAAGAATGACACTCAGCCGTTCAGTTTCCAACGGTTGGGGAAAAATTACACTAGAAACATTTTATAATTTTTAAAACAAGTTTAATAAAAATTCATATACACAAACACACACACACACACACCAAACCGTAAAATAAGAAAGACCACTCGATGTGCCATTCTGTGTGGTGGGCTGCTCAATGGCATGGTTTTTACCATATTGTGGTTATTACCTGTTTCTCAGAAAAAGCTTTGTTTATTTCAATAAGACAAGACCAATCCATAAACTGCAAGAGTTACAGCAGCATTGTGCTGTAACAAAAAAAATGTTACTAGTTCAGACATTGAAAACATCCATCCATCCATTATCTGTAACCCTTATCCAGTTCAGGGTCACGGTGGGTCCAGAGCCTACCTGGAATCATTGGGCACAAGGCGGGAATACACCCTGGAGGGGGCGCCAGTCCTTCACAGGGCAACACACACTCACACATTCACTCACACACTCACACCTACGGACACTTTTGAGTCGCCAATCCACCTACCAACGTGTGTTTTTGGACTGTGGGAGGAAACCGGAGCACCCGGAGGAAACCCACGCAGACACAGAGAGAGCACATTGAAAACAAATGACCCATTATGGAATGTAAAATACCAGAACAAATGTTGAGCAGCTGTAATACAAGGAATATCAAGAACGAAAGGGAGAACATTTAACATTCAAAACTACAGTATTTTTTTCTACAGGTTCCAAAAGTGTATTGCAAAAAAATGTTGCCAAATGTAGAGTTTATGGAACACAGTGGTAAATATGCTCCTGTTGCAGGCCTCAAATTAAAAACAGGCAAATATTTTCCCAAACATCAATAACATTTCTCAGGTTCACCATTTAAAATGTCTCTGTAATATCTTCAATTACTGTTTAAATAATGTGCACATCACTGAATTCTGTTTTTCTGTGTTCTACGTTCTCTGGAAATGGGGTTTCTAAAGTTATAGTTGGTTTTGACAGATCTTTAATAAAGCAGTTTGGCCAGTTTAACTGTAATGACTCCTGTCCTCTCCTTGTACCGCTGACATTTCTTCTTTTACAGTGCAAGAAAAAACAGAATTGATATTGACCGTTGTGGCCCTATGTACTACATTAACAAACCGTTGTGGTTTCTTCACAGAGCTTTAAATAACTGTTTTAGAAATTTAGATTTTGGACCATCCTGGTTTTACTAAAAAGTAACCATTACCCTTTCTCTCCCCTCTGTCAGTGACCCCTCTATCCTGGATGGTCTGGACCTGACAGAAGAGGAGAGAGCTGTGCTCATCGATAACATCAACCGGCGACTCACTCCACAGGCCGTGAAAATCAGAGCAGGTAAGAAACAATACACCTCCCCAAACACTAAACACTGTTAACTCCTCAGCCAAGATACATTCAATACATTCCAAAAATATACAAAGCAGTTTGTGTGTTATTGTTACTTCTGGTTTCCCTCAAATAGAGAAGTCATTGTACATGGTTTGGGAGTTGCCACGAGATCCGCTATAATCTTATTATGCTAATAATGCATATGTTTAGATGTTTTTTAGTGTATGTTCTGTACAGGAGACTTACAGGAGGTCCTCGGGGTTACGTCAGTCCTGAGTTACGATGATTCGTGGTTACGACACATCTCCCATTTACTGTATAACGCCTTGTTTCGACGTAAGTGGTTTTGCGTCGTAAACGTTGTAATGTGAACTTCGTGTTTGGTGTGCGCGGCGCGGCAGAAGAATACACGGTTACGCGGCTCAGGACCGAGGAGGATAGGATAAGTGCGTACAGTATGTTATTTACGTACAGTATGTTCCGACTTACACCGGAAATCGGTTTAAGACGTGACGTAGGAACGGATCAACGTCGTAAGTCGAGGACCCCCTGTACTTTATCTGGAATTAAAATAGAAATATGAAGTGGAAATTGTATACTCTGCGCAGTCAGACTATTTATTAATGACTCCTCTGACTCAAGCCTTTGCCTTAGTCCTGACAATAAAAAGTTAATACATTTCGGTTTCAGTTAATACACTTTAAATGCTTAATAATACATTAAAACAATAAAAGGCATTAGACTATAGGTACGTTTAAAATAAGTCAACATACGGAATGATTTATAACGTGTGTCTGTTGCATATTATATCCACGAAACCTACATCATTACTGTAACTGTCACTTTACTGTTCCAGAACTCCTGGTCTGATTTTCTATGTCTAGCTGAGTTCAGTTTCCTTGTTCCTGTGTTCTGCCCTAAAACAGATATTGAGGTGGCGTGCTATGGATATGAGGGAATCGATGCTGTTAAAGAAGCCCTGAGAGCAGGGCTTAACTGCTCCACAGAGGCTATGCCAATCAAGGTAAAGCAGGAGATTAATATAAAATTAAATATTGATATCTGTATGAAGTGTGAGTTGAAAATAAAAATTCTGGTCCCATCTCTTTATTTTTCTGTTTGTATTCTGAGACACTGCCGACCATTTACTTATTTCTTTGTAATATTTATTGGACATGCATACCTCATCATTTTCTTGCATTATTTATGTGTCACCAGTATATTCTGCTCCATAATTAGTAATCAGGGTTGAAAATTGTTGTTTCAGACTAATTTTATAACTCTGATATTACTGTAAACGTTTTACTAGAGAATACAATGGTCTTGAGGTTAAATGTAATTTATATATTCAGCAATAAGAATTTATTGTTACATTCTATAACTTTATTTTTAAGATCAATCTGATAGCTCCGCCCCGGTATGTGATGACCACAACCACTCTGGAGCGAACGGAGGGTCTGTCCATGCTCAACCAGGCCATGGCCGTGATCAAGGAAAAAATTGAGGAGAAACGAGGTGTCTTCAACATCCAGATGGAGGTTATTATTCTTTTTGTTTCATTACATGGAATAAGCCCATAGAAAAAAATGGCGTGTTATTACAGCTTGGGATTCTGAAGCCTGGATTCTGTATTTTATGTTTATATATATATATAAGTGTCACATAGTGTAAGAAACCACATATTAAAGTCTATTGGAGATTACTGAAGAACTCTACATGGTTTGAGATGTTTGCATAATTTAGACATCCATTTCACAAAACATGTACTCATCGTGTAGTTATTTATTCCAAGTGTATTGGAACGTGTTTAACGTGTTACTGTGCCCTCGCAGCCCAAAGTGGTGACAGACACAGATGAGACGGAGCTGCAGAGACAGCTGGAGCGTTTGGAGAGAGAGAATGCTGAAGTGGATGGAGATGATGATGCTGAGGAGATGGAGGCCAAGGCTGAAGACTAGTGAAGCCTTTGTACAATAAAATAAAGGGGTTGAATAAGAAACATGTCGAACATTCAGCTTCAGCTCCACAAGCCAAAAGTTTGACCTTATTGCAGGGGATACAGAGCGACTCATTATGAACTGTTTTTGTATCCTGTCAAAATGGTATCTGTAAAAGAATTAAATAATTAAAATTTATACACAAACTTACAAAATGTGGCATTCAAGTTCAGGGATTCTAAATACGAGAACATTTTCAGCTGCCTATTGTTTTCCAAGGTGATGTGCTTTTTAGTTCAAAACGAGTCTTGCTTTGTAGCTTTTAAACATTCAATATCCAAAGTAGCTTATGCTTGAATTTACCATTTACTCTGGCTAGTCAAAATGGAGGAATGGTACTCTCTCAAGATTCTCTAGTGACATTTGTTAATGCTAACTATACGTTAGAAGAGAGGGTGTCAGATTTAAGTCACAGATCAAGAGTCTAAAAAGATTGGGACGTTTTCGGGCCACTGTTTACGTAAACACATGAATTATTTTAATCACATTTTTAGCAAGACCGCACTCTTGACCCCCCTCACACCAAACGATTAAGAGGATGGGAGCACACTGCAACTCTAGTGAGACTCAAGTGATTTTATTCAGACATTAAGCGATTTCACTCTTGCAAATTTCCAGTCTTTTTGTGCACTGGAGCATTGTTCCTCTGCAGGCTGGGCATGGCATCCTCCTGTTGAAATGTCTATTTTGAACACGGAAAGGCTGCTTCACGCAGATTGATTTATCATTCATTCTGTTAGATCGGAATTTTAATTTTATAAAAAAAAAAAAAAATTGGAAATTAATTTTATAAAAAAAGATCACCTTTATTGAAAACACATCCACTAGTAAATACAAAAACAGAGACCACTGTTTTCATGTTTGCACACATTAAGATCAATCTAGCCAGAGACTTCCAGAACCGTGCTGGGTCAAATCTGTTCAGCATTTTTCCGTTTTAAAGTGGAAAGACGTGTCACGCGACGTGACACTGCAGCGGGGATAAACTCTTTGGTACAACTCAACTCCGCTAGCGAAAGAATAAAATAAAATTGTAACCCAGACTTGATTGGCATATATTACAGTGGGACAATGCAATAAAATACTGTTTTCACAGAGACATCCATTCTACACTAAAGCAGGCATGAGACGATGCCAAAAAAAAAAGAATCAAATTAAACGATGAGCCCTGAGGAAACATTACCTCACCAACTTCTTCAGTGGTAAGTCAAGGGAGTCGCTAGGACAAAGTTTTAAATCCAGTGCTCACTAACTTAATACAGTCACAGGAGAGTGGAGAGAGAAAACAAACCAAAAACCTTTTTTTTAATTTCATGAAACTGCTGAATGTATGTTGCTGGGTCTAACATTTTTTTAAATTTGTTGAGTTTCCCCCAAATTGTCTGTTTCTTTCTCTTCAGGAATTGCGCTGATAAAACTGGGAAGTCAAGAGCGGTTTTGATCCTCATTCAGTGCTTGTTCATTTGCCAAGTCCAATCTTCTTGGCCTCTGTTTCATAAATCAATAACCTCCACATCTTCACGATGAAAACTTCAGCTTCTTCATCCAACACCTGCACAAGATAAATGTATATATTTGCATAGAATTATTGTAGGATGATAAGAGGATTTAAAAATAGTCCAACTGCACAAGTAACATTTTTATTAAATGCTAGTGTTGGGTGGGATTAATGTAACACTGTATACCACAGTATTTCAAAATTACAACATGTGGGGTGTGAGAAATTTCTGTACTGTGACCAAGTACTAGGCCAGAGTTCATTCACGTACTTTTGAAAGCCACAGGGAGGGGGCGCTGTGGGAGCTCACACTCATAATGGGTGGGGGAAAATTACACAAGCCCAGTAGCCCACCACAGTTGTGAGTTCATCACCGATTTTGATTTAAAAGAAAGAGGAATGAAGCCGAAAACAGGCAACATATTCAGAAGACCCTTCAGTTGACTTTGTGAGAATAAAGCACAGTGTGTGAGATCTGGAGTTCACAGGAAAACCTGTTATGCTTCTAAACAGTGTAGAATCATCTTATTTCGCTTATTTTCTAAACTTTTCTGTTTCTCCAGTACCAGTCGGAGATTTGCTCTCAGAAAGGGCTTTTTATCGTCAACGAATGTGTCTGTGTGCAATGTCCCTCTGTGCTGAGCTGAACTCCACAGCTCAAAAACCCTTCACTCGATTTTGTACTCAGAGATATGAGGCTCATGCAGCTCGAAGTTAAGTTACCCAATGGCGTACAGTAACAAGAATTTAGAACAAAACCCTTATTTAAAAATATTTTAGTTCCTAATTATATATTTTTGGGTTTCCATTAATGCCGTTCATGTTACTACTCACCATAGCAACATCATCTAAGATGCCCTGCGGCGTACTGTGAGCCATCACCTGTGAAGAAGCACATTAAAGTCAAAAAGCGAAATAACAAAAGCTAAAAAAATGTTTGTTTGTTTGTTTTTTTGTTTTTTTATAAAATAGTGGACTCAATACATTTAGAAATGTATCTAATTACAGTTAGCACAACAATGCACTGAGTGAACACTTCTTCAAAACGTGAAAACCTGTTCAACAATGACGTTTTCAAAAGTTGTACATGCAAAACACTCAAGATTAGGGCTGTGTCATATCGTATCGTGTACACTGTCACAAAATAAATAAATAAATATTGTAATATTCTGACTTATTTACGTAATGCATCATTGCAGTTACACGTAACACGGCGTACATTCATTACGCGAGTCATTTAGGCACAGCGATATGGTAAAAAATAAATTTGCTCTGCCTTCAGAAATTTGCTCAAAAAGATGAGTGACTTCAGTCATGTGGAGGTAGTTTTGAAATAAAATCAGTATTCGAAATATTTTTATACAATGTCAGAATCTTGGTAAGTTACGGTTGTTTACAAAATAAGCAAAGATTTACGCGTTTCTTCTGAATGTTTGAAACGGTTAGATTTATACAAAAATAAAATGTAATTAAATAGAATTTAAATAAGAAATTAAATATATTAATAAATGAATACATTTAATATAACATTTATTTTGTTGAAATTGTGTGATCTTGAAACTAATAAAATTAGTTTTCAGTGTTTTTATTTATTTATTTATTTTAATTGCCAAGAATATCGTTATCGCCAAAAAACCTTGAAATATTGTGATATTATTTTAGGGCCATATCGCCCGCCCCTACTCAAGATACTTTCAAAGTTTACACAACTATGCTTCATACATTCAAAAATCAAACTTGGCTCCAATCTTGATAATTCCTTAAAGGAACACTGCTTAATATTTTAACCTTAAATTTACAGCTTCAAAATCAACGTGATGCTTCACAATGTAATAGGGAGAATAAAGTATCATCACTGCTTAGGGCTCAGCACTGCAGAAACAGCACTATGTAAGATTCCGAGGAGGGCATTTCTTAATTTATTTATTTTATATTGACCTATGAAAATCACCAAAACACTGTAAACACTCCATAAAAGATTAATGAATGAATGAATAATTAAAATAAACTTAATTCTTTGGTATCGAGGGAAGGGCAAATTGTGTGTGTATTTTCGGGATTGCTAGGGCTGTATATAGCTATGTGTGTATGTGTAATCTTATTGTAATAGATAAATTAATTCCATAAAATTCATTCAATCTACCTCCAAGAGCACAGGCAGAGAACATGAGCATTTATTTACCTTTGAGCAAACAAAGTCAACTAGCGTGGCTTCCTCCTCACCAATGTATTCCACAATCTTCTTATTGATCCAAGGTCGGATGCGCTTCTCCATTAGAGTCTATGCAGTAAGGAGTAAATCAGTGAAAGAGCATGGATAAACATGGCAATGTGGACCCTCCAGTTATGTCCATGTAAATCTAACATTCTTACAAGAAAAACTTCTTTCTTCACCATAATCATGAATAACAGTGTAGTTCCAAAGCCATAATACGAACAGCCAAAAATTTAAAATCAACGGTTAAAAAGTAAAACTATGGTCATTGCTTTTAAGTGCTTATGTGATGTTTTAAGGAATGTAAAGTTGGATTTACATAAGTTGCATGTATTCCAGTCACAATCCCACATGTACTACATTCAGCACCACATAGCAAAGGGTCCCAAATGAGAACTGAAAACATCAGATAATTTTATGGTGCTTTTCTACCGCATGGGTCCGGCTCTACACGATACGCTTTAAGCTTCTCGCTTTTCCACTGGCACAGATCCCCCGCAAAAGGGAGCAGGTGACGTCACAAAACCCGCCTCTAACAGGAATTGCTAGCTTTGAAAACGTCGTGAAAACATCGTGAATACCCGTGTTATTTTTGTTTTCTGGAATGAACACCGCTCCGTGCCCCAGTTCTCACAGATCAATTTTACTAGTTGCATGTTTGGCTTTCACTGGAAATTTTTGTCCGATAAAAATAAATGTAAAAAACTGTTGTAGAGATTTTACAAGTGGTGAGTTTGTGCTGGACTTGAATGAGCTCTGCAATTCATGGTGATTGGCATGTCTCTGCAGAGTTTACATGTCACCATTTGGTACCTACTTGGCACGGTTGGAACACGGAGCGAACTGGGAATGAAAAAGTACCCGGTTCCAGGGACCAGGACCAGATACCAGATTTTGCCAGTAGAAAAGCAAAAGAGCTGTGCCGAGCCAAGGAGAGTCATGTAGTTTTTTTGGTAGTGCCCAACAATGGATGTACTCCTCTGTGTCTGTGTGGATCCTAAAACTAAAGTGCAGTCATGGGGGCAATGTACTGAATAAATGACACATTCAGTGTCCTGACCCTGAAGTCATACAAAATCCCTGGGCATTTCTTCAAACCGTAGCTGGTTTCCCTGCTTATTCCTTCATTTGTTTAACTTTTGGCAACTTGTAGTTTCCTAAATCCTCTCCAACTTCAAAAAGCTGGATTCATCCCCTGTATTTAAGAGCAAATATGTGGTGAATGTACTGCTGCTGACTGTCTGCCATCGTACAATCCAGGTGGATGTTACTCATTGTTGGTGGCTTTGGTTGAGGCGACTCCCTAATGTCTTAAAAAAGTAAAGCGCTTTGGGTGTCAAGAAAAGCACTTGGTGCAACTATGATAATTCTTTTTTAATATTGGAATTCATGTGCATGGGTGAATGTGCTTACCGTGTCCACCACAGACCAGTCAAGTGGGTAGTTGAAGAGTTCTGGTTTGGCAGTAGGGATTTTCTCAATTAGACTTTTGATGTGTTTGCGTTTCTCCTCTGTGTTTGCCCCTTTGCCTCCTCCTGCCCCGGCACCGTCTGCTCCAAGACCACCCTTGTCTTCATCCTCATAGTCCAAAGGCACTAGCTTCCGTTTTCGAGGCACCTCATCCACTTCATCGTCATCAAAGCGGTTGAAGACACTTTCCACCGGCAACTTCTTACGTTTGCCTACATTTGGTTGGCTGGGGCTGCCTGTGGCACCTTAGGACCAGGAAACAGCAGTGTTACACAAAATTCAGTGCAAAATTCAAAGTAAATTTATATTATTATTACAATGGACATTTTAAAAATATTGATCTAAAGTATTAATTTTGCTTCTCTAAGTTTTTGCTTTTCTTTGGTCATTCAAATATTTTATAAACCAGTGCAAACCTGTTAAATTGACTTTAAATCACTACTCATTTTTAAACAGTGAAGTTATTATCTATTATCATTATTATCCAATCAATTTCCTTGTAGTTATGCTGCCTCACCTAATTTGAGACTGAGGCCAATTTTTGGCCGGTGTTCCTCCTGAGGTTGGTTGTCTGGAGGCGAGTTTTCGTGGGGAATAATGATTCCACAGGGCGACTCGTCTCTGGGTGTGTTGGGTGTGGCGTTGCCACTGGCCGAGGACACAGAGGGGGCAGCCATTATGGGCCTCATGGTTGGCTTGAGGCATGGTTTAGAGTCTTCTTCATCCTCCACTTCCTCTCCATCCTCAACATCGTCGTCTGACCGTGGCTGAGGGTGCGTTTCCACCACGCGACGTCTGTCCCGATCACGACCCCTTTCCCGCTCCTCCCGAGATGGCTTGTGCTCTCGCACCTCCTCGGGCTCTGGCTTTATGGGCGGCTGCCGCAAACGTTCTGCCTCTTCCTCCATCTGTGGGGAACAAACAAAAGTAAATAAAATCAACGCTTAGTACCAATGCAGCACAATAAACATTAATGCTGGCTTTGCATACTTGTCAGACTTCAAAATTTCCAGGTCTTTGACAACCTTTGTACTTAGCTTTTTAGATGGAAATATTACAAAAGTACTTGCAGGATGTTGGGATGTAATTTAGACACCCAATCACCAATCTTGAACAAGCATGTGTATCGGTTTCATGGCATTGATGAGACTGATTACTAGGTTATGAACATTAGCGTTAAACCACAACAAAGGGTTTAATATTGTGGCATCTTTTAACATTCAATCAAGTAATTTGCCCAGCAGCAAATAAAAGCGGAGAATTAATACCCATACTAATTAATGCTGGTTTCTACAGTTGGCACAGCAATGCAAATTAATAGACTGTCCTTTATTTGACCCTGATTTAATAATAAATAAATAAATAAATATAAAACAAATCTTAAATGAACTACACAGACAAGGTCAAATTTCACATGTGGTTTTAGCAGCATATCACTCCAGCTCAACAAGCAATGTCTCTTTACTGGGGAATAAAACTAAGATAAACTCAGTTTAAGGGTAAATATAATACAATGAAAATTGTATAATGTTGCATAATGGCGTCAATTTCAAAAGACATCTCTGCAAGCATGTGCCTATAACAAGAGAGAAAATGAGCAATGTGTAGGCATACCCTGCGCAACTCTGCGTCTGGATCCGGATGTCCCTCAGCCAGCAGCCTCTGCCTGATCTCCTCCAGTTCTTCTTTCTCTCGCTTCCTGTCTCTCTCATCTAATTCCATCTCCTTCTCTCTGTCCCGCAGGCGCTTCTGCAGTGCGCTGCCCCTACAGGTCAAACACAAAACAGCACACACATACATAGCGACAGTGTGAGACTATGGAAATAAATCAAGAGCAAGTGGGAGGGCTATGACTCATGGACTATAAAGAAGCTAAATTCAGGCTCCAATTAATGTAGCACTCTGTGCTGAGAAAAGTCTTTTCAGCATCAGATAAGACATAGATTACATTTAACTGGTTGGCTTATTGGCCAGTTTCTGCATTGTGGCCCATGTTTCTCTGCCAGTAGTACCATTCAGAATATTTATAAAAACTAACTCAAGGTTAATTTAAATATTTGCGTGCTTTGAATGACATTTTCTGAGTAAGCAGTTTTGTATATAGAGAGATTAGTCTCAAAATACTTTTACAAATCTGTAAATGTTAATTCACAAATTCAACAAGTCAGAAACATGTTTTACTATTCACAAATAGATACATCCCAATCTGTGTCGACTTAGCAGTGGCTCGTTCTCCTGCTGGCCACATTTGCGGATCAGGCTGCATTTGGATTTGGATCGGGTGAAATGTGAAAGTCTCAAAATCCCAAAATTCTCAACAGGAAATGAACAAAAACCTTGTGGAAAACATGCGAGTGACTTAACTCATAAATTCAGATTCAAGGATTTACAAATACAATTTAAATTTGAGACTTTGACTTTACAAATATATGCAATGTAACTTTAAACAAATGCATTTACTTTCGCATAAAGTTATGATATATCTATGAAACCCAAAACCTGCATTTGTACAAACTGCATACCGTGAGAGACAGATTGGGACGTATTAATTTGTGAAACATTTATGCATTTGTAAAGTATTTTCCTAGGTGTCGAGGCTGGCCCTTTTTTGGCATTGTCTAAAGTTAAGGGTATTTTAGACTCTAACCTATTTGTGTTCAGTCCGAGTTTGTTTTCTAGCAAGTACAAAGGGCTTTTGTCAGTTGCTCTGTGTAAAGGTGTAAATCTGTATAGTTTTAGCTGTGCAAAAACATTCTGTAAATTCCTCCACTGAGTAAATGCAGCTATACATACATCCATGTTGGTAGGCGCCACAGCTCACTGTCCTTTAGCTTGTAATGCCACATTTGGTTCAAGGCAGGGGTGGGCAATCTTGTCCCCAAAGTGTGGCTGCTGGATTTCAGTCCATTCAGGCCGAGGCACACCTAATTTCACTCCTTTAATTAGTTAGTCTCAGTAAAACAACTGATCGTGTGACCTTCTGGTTGGTTGGAACAAAACCCAGCAGCCACACCAGCCCTTTGTGGATAAGATTGCCCACCCCTGCTTTAAGACCTTATTCACCTGTTGCACTATAAGTTTGAAAACAAAGTGTAGAAAAAAGCCTGCGTATCTGTAAGTACAACTGATTGCAAGAGAGTTTTGCTCAAGTTTTTACAAAAATAAGGTGTGTAAATCCAGGTTTTTATTAAAATTGTTTACTCCAAAAAGCAGAATAAAGTTAAAAGACATGTCATAATATATCTCTTAAAAGGTACTATGTTAAAATGTGCCTTGATTGAGACATTTTCCATAGAAGGCTCTAGAACGTACTTATAATACTTGGGATCATCCCGGTCGTCATCATAGTCCTCCAAGAACTCTTTTAGCCGTTTGGCTTCTTTAGCCTGTTTGTGAGACACAAGGGAAAATATTTTCTATTAGCGAATATGAATTCCAATAATGGCGCTCATACAATTTTCCCAATAAGATATGTTCATATTTCAAACACTGTTCCAGGTCTTTCCACAAAGCTGATTACAATCATTTATATTTATCCATTATTTTATTCCCTGCATGCTGCTAAACAACAACAACAAAAAAATCTTAGATGTGCTTGTTAAAAATACTCTTCTACAGTGAGATATGACAGAAACAGCACTCCCATACCGTCTCTCTTCGGCGCTCATCATCTCTCTCTGCTTCCTTGGCATAGTCTCTTGCTTTCTTTCTTTCTCTCAACTCCCAGTTTTTTAGCCGCTTTAAAACACAATAAAGAATGAATCTGCAGTGTGTGGCTTTTAACAATATGACAGTAATCAAAAAACACTTTGGTAAATCATACCGGATAAGAGCATCTGGGATTGGCGACTCAAAAGTGTCCGTAGGTGTGAGTGTGTGAGTGAATGTGTGTGTTGCCCTGTGAAGGACTGGCGCCCCCTCCAGGGTGTGTTCCTGCCTTGCACCCAGTGATTCTGTGTAGGCTCCGGACCCACCACGACCCTGAACTGAATAAACGCTTACAGACAATGAATGAATAAGAGCATCTGTTATTTTACAGACTGAATTCATATCATTTGAAAATTGTTATATTTACATTTTTTTAAATAATGCGTAGTTTTAGAGTTTTGTTTTTTTACAAAATGCTAAAAAATTCTGGCTTTGACAGAAATGTGTCAGATGTCAGACCCCTTCATTCCAACATTACACATAGACAGGCAGTTTTAATGTTATGGCTGATCGGCGGATGCATGTACTCTAAAGTTTAACTAGAACAGCAGCAAGAGTATTTACACAGAACAAGCCATAATGAAAACCCATTGTGTACCTCCTGATAGGCAGCCTCCTTCTCCCTGAGCTTCCGCTCCAGCTTGCGACGCTCATAAGCTTCCTCTTCATCTTCCTCACGGTCCCGTTTCTTATCCTTGTCTCTGTCTCGGTCACGACTTTGTTCTCTGAAAGCATCAAGACCAATTAAGAATTAATTCAGAAGCACATAACGTCACTAAACATCCACACATTACAAAACAACAAACACGAAATGACTTGGTTAAATATTACTCTCTGTGTGCAAATTTAGACACACAGTTAATGGTTTACTACAATTTGCTTTTCAACAAATGTTATTTTCCAAATACATTATGACAAAGACCCAGTGGAGCTAGGTGAGCACTACACAATGTTTAGGCCATTTTAACAAGCACACTTAATAATAATAATAATAAATAAATTTTTAAAAAACAGTGAGAGATTGTGATTCTTGTAACTGAACACAACATATAAACCCTAGGGTTCAAAATGAACAAAAATAAAAAACAGCCAATGAAAGCGAAGCAGAGATTAAAAAGGTGAGGATAGGCCTGGAAATTTATTCAATACTAGATGACTTTTTTTAAACACATACTTCATTATACATTAGTTACATCATCTGTCACTGACTAACTTTAAAATTTCTTGTTTTTTTTCTAGGCAGTTTGTCTGTGGTTTTATATTGTTCATATCAATATCGGAATTATATTGTATCGACCGGAATTAAGAAACATATCGTGATATAAATTTTGACAATATCGTCCAGCCCAAGGTGAAGATGTGAAAACACAGCAACTGTTTAAAATCTTCCACATGCAAATGCATTGCTCTATAACGTAACTGCCATCACAGAAAGGAACACTTTTTGCAATTTGACAGCTTGTCAGTTTGTAATAA
The DNA here is from genome assembly GCF_029633855.1 of Hoplias malabaricus. Classification (NCBI taxonomy): domain Eukaryota; kingdom Metazoa; phylum Chordata; class Actinopteri; order Characiformes; family Erythrinidae; genus Hoplias; species Hoplias malabaricus. The sequence goes on from NC_089806.1 coordinate 10,094,932, forward strand.
AACAATCTCTAGCCTTTAGTATCCAGAAATGTGTGAAATGTTTGATACACTCCTTGTCTATGCCGTATAGACGGTCATGGTCCAGGACTGTGGACTTCGTATCCCATGATAACAGTGAGATTAGGGATTTTGAGCGGATATTTACCTGGATCTGCTGCGATCCTCACTGTGGTCTCTGCTCCTGTCCCAGTCTCTTTCCCTCTCTCGCTCCTTGGTTCGCTCGCGCTCTCGGTCACGCTCCCTGTCCCTCTCTCTTTCTCTCTCACGTTCCCTCTCCCTCTCCCTGTCCTTCTCCCTCTCGCGGTCCCTCCTCTCGCGCTCCCTCTCTCGTTCTTTATCCCTCTCCCTTCGTTCCCGCTCCAACTCCTGACGCTCCTTCTCTCGCTTGCCTTTCTCCTCCTCCAGTTTCTGCAGAAAGTGACAGAGACAGGGCCTAAGTGGCAAATATCAACAGCAAACAAATGGACAATATGACTGAACTCTAGACTGCAGAGAAGTGGTTTACAGTTCTTCTACCCAATCAAACTGCCTGGAATGAGGATAATATCTGTACATAGTTCTGAAGATCCCCCTCCATTACAGAAATGTTAACTGTCAACTATGTTAATTCTGCTAACAACTGATGAAGCAAAAAAGCTATCAGTTAGCAATTTATACAAAAAAAGACTTTTTTTACCTTACATTCAATGTTAGCTGAATTAACATGTACAGTGTAGTTACTCCTTTAAACTATATTAAGTAAACTAGAGGAAAGTAATGGTCCTAAACTAAAAATCCAACATGGTTTCTCACAGCAGAGAGCAACCATGGGTTTCCAGAGTTGTTTTCCTTAGAGATTTAACATTAAATATATTATTCCTTGCACATATTCATCCCCTTTAAACCCATAAAACAAAAAGAAACCTGGAAACCACTTTATTTTTACAGTCCTAATTCCCATAATTTAAAACAACAAGGTTCACAAATCAGATAAGGACGCTGAAAAATAGGTTTCCACCTCATAACATCAGCAAAAGAAATGTTTCATCAATCCTTGTGAAACTAGTTATTTTGGACTTACAGGTGATGTGCTATGGATTCAGAGCTTCGCTGCCCCTACAAGCCTTTATTGTTAGGCCTGGGAGGAAAAGCAGGTCAAAGGATTTGCAGGAGAAATTCATAAATTTCAGAAAGAAAATTTGCTTCTTGTTACATGATGTTCACCACAAGCAACCTTAACAACAACTTCCAAACATTCTGGGAAAAAGTGGTGACAGGTGCATTGCATAACGATATTCTGTTGATCTCAGCTTTCATGTTTGGACAGAAAGGGCAACAAATGAATTTGTAGAGGCTGGCTTACCCCGCTGCCGGCTTCCCTGGTCCTCCAGGAGTTTAGACTCAGTAAGTAGGAAAAGAATTTAAGCCAGCATCACACTTACAGTTTTCAGAACACACCAGGAGCCTAACACGTAAGTACTACATCATTGTTCAGGCCCTACCCAATGTTCTCATGAGCAAAACGTGGCTGTATTTCTTTTCTTTTTTGCCCCATTTTTTGGCAAAAACAACTGAGGTATATTCCGAAAACTGTGGGTGTAATGCATGCAAGGGCAAAAAGGGTACACAGATGAAAAAAATAAAACAGTAAGAAAGAGGGACAGCTTCTGAAAGGATTTAAAATGTAATATTTTTTAACTGAGTTAATAACTTAATTAGGATTAACTTAAAATTCAAATCTCCAGAAATCCTAAAAAGGACAAATATATCTGCCAACGAATGACTAATCAGATATGCTGTAAATGCTAATACCGCAGGTGGGGGCAATAACACAAATACTAAAAAAAAAATGTAGAGACGTTAAATATATATATGTAAGTTTTCTGTTTATGTAAATAAACAGAAAATAGAAAAATAGAAAGAAGGAAAGAAAGGTAAAAGGTGCACACAAGCAAGCAGGAAAAATGAGTGCTCACAGGCACAAACACACAGGGCTGGCTCATACCTGCAATGTCTTCAGAGTATCCGAGTGCTGTGGAAGGGCGCCCCCTACTGTCACACTGGCCTCTCAGCCAATTCACTGCAGTGGTTATTCAATCAGCAGCAATCATTTACATGTCATGAACATAATCTTAATAAAACAGGGGATTCACACAGGTTCACTGGCTGCTTGGGGACAGAGGTCTCAGACATTTAAAGGCATATTGACGTAATCAGAATACTGGGAATGAATTGTTGTAGAAACGAAATATCTGCTTGCCGTATCTGCATTACACAGGCCAAATATATGTTGGCTAAGACTGTTCATACCTCAGTAAGTTGCTTTATAAGATCCATAATAGAATTTGGCATTGAAATTCCCAAAAAAACAGGCACAGTTGCCCCTGTGCAAATCCTCCAGAAGGGGGCGCCCAATATATGTAGAAAAGAATGGAAAGCTCATACTTACATCCTATCCTTGCAACTTTTTCCAAAGCTGTGAGATTCATCTTGCTTTAGTCACCATATGATCTCTATCATAATGGTGGGGTTTAATGAACAGATTAGCTTTGAGGGAAGTTTACATTACGTGCATGCATTTTATGTGTCTGAGCCCTCAAAATTGATGACCTGTCCGTCTGTTGTGGCACTTAAAACCACTAATGTATATCGGACAGAGATAGCCTCTAGAACTGAGATTAGACCCAGTCCCAGATTAAAACATGTTTTAAATATATAAAAGGCAAATTGAAAGTGTTTTAGATTGTGACTAGGCTTAATCTGAGTCTAAGAAGCTTGTTCATAATAATCTGCAATGTGAATAGAACAATCATAAAATAAAGCCTCTCAAATTAAATGATTTGTGGCCAGGCCAAAAAAGCCAATCCAGTATTCAGGGCTCAGGATAGTTATTCTAGTCAGATTCTGCTGGTTGAGCTACTATACTAATACAGTCACAAATAGGAGTGTGCAGTTTTTTGTTCTCTACCTGGAACATAAAATAATAAAATTAATGTTTTACCTTGTGAGTGTCCCGGAATTTGTTGATCTCCCTGGAGATCAAATCTCTTTTGTCCTCTTCCATTTCTATGGCATTGATGTCCTCCTAAAACAAGGACAAATTAAATATTTTAGTGCCAATCAATTTAAAAAACAAAGTAATATGTTAGAGGAAATCCTTCTTTTTATTTATATTTATGATATTTCAAATTAGAATCTCTTAAACTGCTGAGTAAATGTTTCAAGGAGAGAGTTAACATCAAACAACAAAGCTCAAACACAAGCTTTAATTGAGAAAACTGAAGCACGCAGCTCACAACTCAGACAATAAAACACCTCTATATTCCAGCTCCGACAACTTTATGAGAGATAAACGTGTGGATTACATTAGGCAGACTGGGAAAAAGAAAAGTGCTGGAATTCTCACAGCAGCTGTTTGTGCATGTGTATGTGGGCGCGCGCGAGAGAGAGAGATGGTAAGTGTTAGTCATGAGATTTAATCCATATTTCAGCATTAAAATAATGTTATATCCTTTCTGAACTCAACAGTAATGATACTGTTCTTACATCGCTAATTAAACAGCTTATAGGTCACTAGATTCTGTAAAACAAGTGAATGATGGGAGGCCAAGTTTGGAATGATTTATATGGTAACGTTAAATCTACCAAATTAATCGCATGCGTTGACAAGCACTGATATACAGACAGACACACTGAACAATCACTGATTTATGAACACCTACCTTATCTACACTCACTGTCCAATTTATCAGCTCCACTGACCATACAGGAGCACTCTGTAGTTCACCTTTGTCTCTGCATACTTTATCCCCATTCCACCCTGCACTTCAATGGTCAGGTCAGAGCAGGTATGATTTGGGTGGTGGATCGTTCTCAGCGCTGCAGTGACTCTGACGTGGTGGCGCTATATTAGTGTGTGTTGTTATGGTGTGAGTGGATCAAACACAGCAGTGCTGCTGGAGTTTTTAAACCCTGTGGGCACAGGACACTTTCAGCTGGATATTTTTGGTTGGTTGACTATTCCCATTTCAGCAGTGACACTGATGGCTTTAACAACTCCAGCAGCACTGACGTGTCTGATCCACCCGTACCAGGGAAATACACTAACACAAAACCTCTCTAATCGTACCCGCTTCGCAGCGGACCTGTGGGGGTCTTGACCGTGGAAGAACGGTGAAAAAAGGCAAACAATTTGTGCTGAGCAACAGATGGACTACAATCTGTAACTGTTTAAGTGCTCCGATTTGATCAGTGAAGCAAAGAGAACTGACAGTGAGTTTAATAACAAGGAGGTAGTCACAGTTATGGCTGATATATATAGGCTTAGAGCAAGTCAAGGCCTTGTCTGAAAAAATTAAGTGTACCTCTTCTTTCTTCTCTTTCTTCTTCTTGCGGCGGTTGGGATCGTCATCCTGAGACGGTGCGTTGAGTTCATTGGAATACTCACGAATCAGGCCATCGATAGCTCCCTTCACTATTTGGTCCCGTTTCTGGGTTTCTTCATCCAAAACCTCCTCCTCTTCCTCACCTTCATTCTTCTCATTCTAATTAAAATATTAATTTTATTAATTATTAACAATTAAAATATTTGGGCACAATATTATTTAGATACTGTACTGTGACACATTGCTATTAGATTGCTTACAATTATAAAATAATGGTGAAGAGAAGCCCGAATTACTCTAGATCAAATAAAAGTTTGTTTGATGGATTACGAGGACCCTCCAAACACATAACATCACACTGGCAAAGAAAATCTTTGCAAACCATCTCATATTAGTTTCTCCAAATATTCGCCCTGTTTAATCATATATTGTTGGGATAATACAACACAAACAGTTTTACAAGGTGGACAGGACATTGTTATGTCTCACCCCATTGGTGCTCCTCTTTTTGGCTTTCCACTCATCCAGCTGGGCTTTGGTTTTGGCGTCCACCTTCACCAGCAGTTTCTTCTCTCCCACTTGCAGCTCGTGAAGCAGCCTCAGAGCTCTCAGAGTAGACTCTGGCTCTTTATACTCACAGAAACCAAAAGCTATCACACACACCAAAGAGGAAACAAAATTGTCACATTACACAATCAGACAAGGTGTAAGGAAAAAAAAAAAGCAGTCCTGCATAAAAAAAACTGGTTTTACCTTGAAGCTTTCCGGAAGCTCCTTGAACTCGTTTCCAACTCAAGACTAAGCCACATTTCTGAGGGACAAATGTAGTACATCATTAAGTTTGAAACAGTTGTTAATAGCTAAAAAATATTATGACTGAGTAAGTTTAAACAAAGTTATAATCACAGGTGGACTGTGAACTAATTCTTATGCAAATAACTGAGGAAAAGATCACTTCACATTATCCCACTGACCTCAATCCCCCAAATTCCCTGTGTGACTATGCTTTCTGCTGTGCATTAACTCATTAAATCTAAAGGGGTGGGGGGCATAGTAAATATACATATATTACATTTTCATTGACTAGACCAATGCTGACCAACCATATACTGGAAGACTTGTAAAAGAAAGTCACAAGACACAATGTTTTTAGTCACCGAATTATTTTGCAGGTTTCACTATTTCAGTCAAAAATAGTAAAAACGTATGATAAACGAACACACAGTTACCAGAACATCAAGATGAGAAAAAGACATCTCAGTTTCTGGAGTGTCCGAAACAGTGATATCTCCTGAAAGTTTGTTTGGTGTAAGGCCATCATTGGCAGGATAGATTGAACCACTGTGGAAATGTACTGCACTGAGCGATGCGTTTATGGCGATCTTAATGTTTAGTTAGTCTATGGACCATCTGCCCAAGTACAATATAACAGATTTCCATGTCAATGCTTTCTCTGTTCATGTATGTGTAGTGCTCTTGTAACATTTACAACAGACAGACCAAAGCCCAAAAAGAAACACAAAATGAGCTGCAGAACCACGTAACATCTGAATCAGAAAACCAACAGATATCAAATACAAAGGGTTTGATAACCCTAATAAAAACAGGACACAGTATACAGACTAGAGCACTTTTGTACAATTAGCCAAGAACTGGAATTTTACACTTGTGGATTTTACAGTCGGCTGCATCAAAAGGCCAATTAATTAACTGTGACAAGGTACAAAACTCCAGGACTGGAAAACAAAGGCCTTTTATTTGTGTCACTAGCAAATCTGCTATTAGTTACGGTGTACAATTATGAGCATAAACTCAAACATACATAATATCAACACAGTTAATTAACTAACTTTTGTGTCACTGCTTTACACAAAAGGAATCCATCACACCCACTCGACCAGTCACTCTCAATCACATGCTCACTCCTGTGGACCCTTTTGCATGGCCAGTCCACCTACCAACATGTGTCTTTGGACAAGAGCACCCAAGAGGATACCCATGTAGACACAGAGAGAACTCCTCACAAACAGTGACCTGAGGTCTGAGGGTGAGTTGGAACCCACAAGCCCAGGACCACAGAGCTGTGACAGAGACTACCTCTAGAACCACCCCCCAACAATAAAGTCATCAATATAAAAATGTAATCAGCCAATATTGTCAGTAATCTGAATTTCTAGGCCGAAACAACAGACATCAACTGAACCATTTCATAGTGGTTGGTCTCTAATCTAAATAGCACTAAATAAACTAAAAATGTAAACACTAATTAAGCTTTATTTAAAAATTAATAAATAAATAAATTATGTCTGAGTGTATAGCTAGAGTTGTACACTGTATATTTATACGGTATGCAATATCAGAGATGACTGAATTCTTTTCTATTTATATCAAAATGTATAAGAATGCCCTGGTACTTACTGAGAGCAACTGTCTGATCAGCATGTCTGAGGCTTTCTCTGAGATGTTCCCAACAAACACTGTAGTTGTGGGTCCATTGTTCTCATCATTTTCCTTGGCACGGGCAGCTGCAACCTCCTTATTCGGTGCTGCTACTTTACTGACCACCGGCACAGCGGTGGGCACAAGTACCTGGTCACAAAAGACAAAAATATACAGTAATTAGCTGACAGCAATCAAGTTAAAAATGTTCTAAGTCCATCAAACAATGCATTAAATATTCAGGGCATAAAATAACTAAACTTTAAGAGACATCAGGCAACAGTAATATAAAGTAATTTTAGTTTGAAGTTATTAAAGAATAGTATTTTCTCTGAAAATAAGGTGGTTTACCGTGGGGGTTGATGTCATGATACCCATGTGAACTGGTATCATTGGGGTCCCTGTTTGGGAGGAACAACAATATTAGAGAAGTTTAATATTCAATTTTATTTAAGCTTTGATAATTCATTTTTTAATTCCCCTTAATTCAGGAGCATTTCAAGTAGCTTTGACTTTATAATATATAATAAACAAGGTTTCCATCTGACACTGAAGACACACTAACAAAACGTAACTCCAGCTGGTATAAAATTACTAACTCTTGTATTAAGATTCATATTTACTTGACGTCATTCAGCAAAATAAATGAGTAAATAAACTAGCTATTTTGCACTGTTATGCATTTTTAGTATCAAGCCGGATCTAGCCTTTCACTAGAATTTCAGAAGATACAAAGCAGAAATCATCCAATGTCAAACTGATGAAGTCCTAGGCAAAAGACACATTCTCTCAAATGAGCTTTACCTGGAGGCATTGAAGGAGGAAATCCAGCAAACTGGGGAGGGGGAAGCCCTGGGGGCATGGCAGGGATGCCAATCTGTGGCCGGTTGAGATGAGGAGGGAAAGACATCTCGGGTAGATCTCCCACCTGAAGTGGAGAATAATTTTTAAATATCACATAACTTTTGAACAATAAGTCTTTAGGATAAAAACTCAAAATGGGGATGCTGAAACTTATCTATTTTAGATAACTATAATATATTACATCTATTATTTATTTATGTTGTTACAGCATTTTATTTGATTTATAAACAACATGATTTAGCAAACCCCAAAATTAATGGATTACTTTTGTCACAAATTTTATAACGCATTCACACAAATTAAAGCATCAATAATTTCAGCATATAATTTGCCGTCTTAGGTGGAAAAACCTTTCAGAGGCATTACCCATGCTTTAATCAGATTAGCCTTGGAAAAATTTTCAGTATTATCACAATAATTCTACAAAGTGTTGACACTTTATGAATCTTACCTTTTGTATAATCATGTTAATCTGTGGTTAGTGCAATCTTAATAATACTCAGGATTAAATATAGTATATATACTATACCAATCCATTAGAGCTTCATACAGGACCCAGCTCACTTTATTCCTGCCTGCAACCTTCCTGTTATCTCTCATTGAACATTTAAATCCTTCACCTAACCACTAAGGTCACTGTGGTCGTTTATGTTCCAGGCAGCAACCAGCTACACTTATAAACATTTAAATAAAATAATATCCTACACCTACAAACTAAGAATGCTGTGGTTGTTTATGAACCAATCAGCAACCAACAACCCTTAACAACTTAGGGAAATCATTGGGCCCAGGCCAGGAGTACCAAAACAACCCACTGCATCACTAGCTCTTTCAAGGAGTCATCAGGCACCTCCCCTTGTCAGTGTTTGGTTGAATTAAGCCAACGACACCTGTGGCTCAACAGTGAAGTATGGCATCCCAGACCCATCAGCCTCCAAGCTAGCTTTACACACCTACCATACTCTTAAATGTAGCTTTGCATCAGACTCCCTGGTGACAAAGGCCATATCAAGCCCCACTAGCACAGTTAATGTGTCCTTGGTGCCACCAGTTCCATCAACAAACACAATAACAATACACTACCCCACTCACCTGCTGCTCAACTAGTCTGTGGGCTCCTAATCCACGACCACTGACTAGACCTTTCATCAGTTTCTGATAACGCCTTCACAGTTGTCCTTAGTTTTTCGGCCCCTAAAACCAAACTACATAAGAAAGGATGTGGAAAACTTTGCTATAAATTCCTAATACCTATCTCTATAAATCTGATATGCCCATGCCACCCATGTTACCTCACCTCAACCACAACGTAATACACTGTGGGACTTATAGTTTACCTACATCTGCCAGCAATTTCCAATCTCCCACCTCACCCGATTTACAATAGGAAAGACTGCACTTGGTTCTATCATCCCTGTTTTAGGAAACTGTTTAAAAAACACTTTTGACCAGTATAAATGCCATTTACATATGAACTGCTTAAGTTTAGCTATAGCCTCCTCTGTCCAACTCCTTTAATAAAACAAGCAAACTTCCTTTGCCATAATTTCCATATTTCTACGATGTTTATCAAAATAAGTAATTTCATTTGAATGTAGGGATATTTTGAAGGATGAAATGTTGTTTTAACTGCAGATATTAGAATGTAATCAATGGTAAAGTACGCTGACGATTGCGACAAGAAAACTCGTATACCGCTACAAAAACCAGTTGCTTAACATCTATGCTCAAGTGAAGCAAGACTAAATTATGGCTGTTTATGTCAAGAAAACCCACAAATAGTCTAAGATTTCAAGAACAATGAAGGACATGTGCTCTGTGTTATCAGAATCTAAAGTAACATCTAAATCTAAAGTTTTTTATTTTTTTTATTTAACATGCCACTTAAAACACCATGACCTTTCCTGTCACATTTATCATCTCCAGATTTTAAAGCACAAGCTCATTCAACCTCACTACAATAACTACAGAAAACAGTCCATTTAATGCAGTTCATCTGAAGACCTTTCCGAAATAATTCACAAGATCGGAAAATCAACACTGCACACTTTATCATTCCTGAGACCAAATAAACGTGTTTCTTTTAGGAAGATGACGTCTGACTTCACAATCGTCAGCTACAGCTGAACTACCTACATCATTTATGGGAGTAAATCGTAACAGGGAGACTTTAATATCAGGGTTTTTTTTTTCCCAGATCATAAATATTTCTGTGCCAGTTACACACAACTCTGCTCATATACAGTCTTATGCAAAAGTTTGAACACCAAATTGCCATCTCATTACAGATTTTAAGTGTGTTATTTCATCATCCACAGGGAACCAATTTCAATCTTCTATAACGTTGCAAATATTAATGCAATTTCTAATTATTAGCAGAGTGTATCCTACTCTAGGAAAATTCCATAGCCTCTGCAAAGGCCACATTTTATGAGTGAATGTTTTCTGTGATTTTTTAAATGGAGAACGTTCTCCTATTTATTATTTAAACATGTGTTTAACGTCACATCATATTTGTTTCTTCAACAGTCAATAGTGTCTTCCACGATTCATTAATTCATTCCCTGTAACCACTTCATCCTGTCCTGGGTCCCAATTGGCACAGAGTCTACCCAGAATCACATGACAGGATCCATCACAAACCTGAGCTCCATATGTTTACTAAATAAATCTCAGAATGCTGTATCAATTTGTCAATCATTTTACCCCATTCTCAAACTTCCCTTGAACTCTAAACTATTTTCTATATAAGATACGTAAAATTTTGTAGCCTCCAGTGCAGAAAATACCACCTTTTTACCTTTTAGACAGGTAAAATTAGGAGTCACCCAAATGTCTGGGGAATATCAGTATTAGTACATTTGAAGTGTTCGGTAATTCTCATCCAGAATGATGTCAAATATGGGCAAGTGAATCATCTTCTCCTGCACATTTAGGAAATATATTATACCTTGTGAAGTCTTCATTCAGTTCACCAGGTTTTTATGAGGTCAGTTTAACACGCACATACTCATTCATATATATATATATATATATATATATACAAACACAATGTACACAAAAAACAGGAAGCCCTAAACTCCGGCACGTAAGGCTGGGTACATTCAAATTACAGCTAAATAGCATTCGCTGATGCTGGTACTGTTAAACATCTGTGACCTTAAGGTGGCTCCATATTCGAAATTTCCTTTCCACCTTAAATGGTTCAATACCACGACACCATATGTACTATTTAAGGTGGAACGGCGAATTCGTAAAAAAATTATATGGTGACTCTAAAAGATAATCTAATATAAGTTTACCTACTCAGCTTAATCCTAAAGTCTCTCTTTATCTACCTCTATCTATCTATCTTATCTATCTATCTATCTAATCTATCATTCTACAGCTGGGTCTCGCGCACACACTAGCAGCACGTTAGCCTCGTTAGCGTGCTAACGACGACGCCGCCGCCGAAGACTCGTGATAAAATACAATATTAAACACATCAACCCTCCATTTTAACCACTTTGACGCAGTTAGGGGAGACAGCGAGAGCCATGGGATATGAGAGCGTTATAGAAACACTCACCCAAACCGAGTTTAACCGAGTGTTTTCTTCTCTTTTCTCTCCGTCTCTCTCTCTCTCCGCGGCGCCTTTGCTCTCAGATCCACCGGCACAGTACAGCAGCGCCGAGCAGGACAGGCAAAATAAAAGTCCACTGCACAAAGCATACATTATATGGTAAATTTATTGTCGAAAAATCATTTCTTTAAATATAAACGCTTAATGATTATATTGTATTTGTATAATTAGACTTTTATCATTTTTAAATATTGTAATTTATTATATCACGCTATAATATCTATTTTGTGTTGCTATTATTATTATTGCTGTTATTATTATTATTATTATTATTATTACTACTACTACTACTACTACTACTTTTCATCAAGATCAGTGTCATTCGTTATTAATTTTTTTGTAATTGGTTCACACTCACAGTTAGACACACAAACACACGTGGGACATGTGTTTTTGAAAAGAAACCAAAAGACTCAGGGAGACAGAAACAGGGAGAACACATCACACTCAAACAGTGGCCCTATGTGTTTAGGGTGGTCATCTCCAGATCAAACAAACACATGTGAATGGGATTGACAAAGTCAAATGACCCTTCACAAAACTATGTGTGAGAAGATATTTGATATTCTGTTGTTCCATGACGTGGTCAATAGTCGCATTGCTTCACCTGAATCTTATGTTCAACTAATGGAATCAGTCTTCTTTCCAGCCCCTTTACATAGGTTTTTCCTGGAGGCTGACCTTTGAAATCGCTCTGTTAAAGAGACACACCCTCTGGACTTAAAAGGAAGACCGCCATCCCATGGAGTTGGTAGAAGTTTCCTTTTGCACCTGGCTCACCTTCATCAAACAGCATAGGCACAAATAACAGTCAGACTTTTCCTCTCTGAAACTCCCAGCCTCAAAGAGACAGCCCTCTTGTCCACTTATCCACTCAACTCCAAAAGCATGGTGGCTGGAGCCACTCAATGTCTTCCAGTCTCCTTTTCAAGTTGTACCTGACTAAGTTACATCCTGATCACTGGGTGCTTGCTTAATTGTCTGTAAGCACTTATCCATTTCGGGATCACGATGGGTCTGGAGCCTACCCGGAATCACAGGGCATCAGTCCTTCAGAGTGCAACACATACTCACACATTTACTCACACCTATGGACACTTTTCAGTAGTCTAATCCACTAGTAATATATATTACAATACTTACACTGTTTATGTACTGTGGGAGAAAACCCACACGGACACAGGGAGAACACACAACACTTCTCACAGACAGTCACCCGGAGCAGGACTTGAACCCATAATCTCCAGGTCCCTGGAGTTGTGTTACACTACCTGCTGCGCCACGGTGCCACCCATGACAAACATGTATCTTCCATAACAGTAACTGTACAGGAGAATGAAGAAATCTTCTTATATATTAATGGATGTCAATGTAAAACAATTGTATTCCAAGTAATTTTGGGGCATTTTTATTGGTTCATTCACCATGACATTTTCACACAATGTGAAAGACAGATTTGCTCAAATGATGTAGTAAACCAAAAATCCACAAAAATGGAGATACACGTTTTTTAATAGGACAGCAACGATATAGTGATATGATAGAGTTCCTGAGCAGCACAGAGGCTGAAAAATAAAATAAAAATATTGTCCTGTCTTTGGGGAATGACAAGATTATGCCCAGGCCCTGCCTCAGATATTTGATGCCATGAGTTAGCTCCCTGCATTTTTTTTTGTCCACACAGCCCATAGTAACAGCACAGTTGCACAATACTTTTTTATTATTTTTTTTTTTATTGAACAAAAGTATGTACATGCCCTTAGACCAAGGAAAAACTAAATTGTGCCAGCTTATTTTCATTTAGCGGACCACTAGGGGGCATGAAGAAAGACGTTACACCATAGGTTACTTTTAGGGCATTTTATCCATAGAACAAGTGTTCTGGGACCAGATTCATATATATACTGGAGAATAGTATGACTAGTGTGTGTGTGTGTGTGTGTGTGTGTGTGCGCGCGTGTGCGTGTGTATACACTATTTGACTCGGTATCTTGAATCAAGGACTTACTGTCCTGTAAAATACCATTAAATATTTTAAATAAAAAAATTGAAAAGTCTACATTTCTTTGCCCTACATGTCCCAGCCAGAGCTCTGTATTATATAGAAATTTGGTTTGATTAAAGATTAATTTGTCTCAGAAGTATATTTTATTTTATATTTGTTTGACTTAGAATTTGAAAACACTACAAAATGTCTAATGTCTATATTCTTTTGCCATCTGTAATATTTAATGATTATGAAGGTATTTTATATAATTTATATATAAAATAATATAAAATATTTATGTATTAAATAATATAAAAAATAAGGTATTGTATATAATATTTAACATATATTTTTGTGAATGATTATCGTTAATAAATAATTATTTCGACTCTGAATATAAAACGTTTTTGTGACTGATTGGAAACTTTTAACTTCGTATCTCAGGAAGCGCGCGGCTGCGGCGCGCACTTGACAGGCCCCTGACGTCATGTTTAGGCGGGATTTTCATGGAAGGTGCTAGAAAGAGCCGCTGCACCGCCGCCCCTGAGCACTGATATCCGTCCGCGACAAAATCAGCGCTACCGATAGTGCGTGTCTTTATTTGCGTCTTTAGGTTTTTTTGTTTGTTTTTTCTTTTAAACATATTACCAACATGAAACATTTTTTTTAGCTAAAGTTAAAAAATACATATATACATAATAACGATGACCGTTAAATTGCGCATGCGTGAAACTAGGCATTGTTCGAGTATACGTTACTTATTATTGATTTACTTTGTCCTTCTCAGTCCGTACAAAGCAGTGGTAATATTAACCAAATAAGTAAAGTAAAATATAACATGAATTTTTAACTTCGTTGCAAGTGTGAATTAAGTAAAGAACTCAAAGCCTTAAAGTTATACTAATAACTTGTTTTTTGTTTGTCAAATTCAATTAAACCATTATTATAGGAATGCTTTTCACTAGATGTTGGAACATAGCTGTATGGATTTGATGGCATTTATCCATGTGAACACTCTTGAGGTCAGGTAATGTTGGGTGGTTTGATTTGTATCATAAACCCCACTCCAACTCATCTCAGATCTCTATCACTCCACAGCCCACTGAAAGCTCCATATCATTTAATATTTTTAACAGACATCAGAAATAAAGTCAGAGATGCGTGACATACTTCAGCAGTTGTAATGTTGCTCAGTTGGAAGGATAATGAAACATTAAAACAAATGTTTCCACACAACAGTTGTAAAAGCATTAAAAAAAAAAACATCAAAATCTTTTTCATAGGAAATTTATTTTCCATATTTCTGCCCCCAATCCTCAGTTTATATGTAAGTACAGAGCATTTTAGTGTGAACTTCTTTACAGTGGCATAAAGCTTTTCATGATTCCCTCTCTTGTGTAGGATTATTTTAAGTTCACTAGTTCCTCCTTGGGATTACCACTTAAAACCCAAACACTAAACTCATAACAGCACAAAGGACCTGACAAGTGAGATTTAATAATACACTAATTCAGTATATAAGGTGTGTAAGATAAAGACACATGTCAAATCGGTGTCCACTGGACAGACTAACCTCAAACCACCACGCTACATCTGTCAGTTGTTTTCCCATGAGGCCCCTGCTCCAGATCAACATCACACTGTACCCATCTGTCCACTTGATTCCTTCATCTAATATTTCTGCTTTCTCATCTATTGAGAGTGGAGTAGATACAGCAGTCAAGACAGAAATATAAAATGAGCTTAGGTGCGGTAAAGAGTCTAATATATAGGAGAGGAAATCCTGAAAACCCCGTTTCATCCTGCTTAGAAACTTAAGTTAATTCCAAGTGCGAGAATATATCAAAAGAGTGGATTAAACTCAAAAGATAAATGTACTATATCCAATAAAATTTAAGGTCACTCTCTGGGCATCAGGTACATCACTTTTCATCACAATTACAGGTTTATAACACTTCAGATCCAGGATGAAGCAGCTGGAAAAAAAGATGAATGCATAATGGTTATTTCCAAGGGGGAAAAAAACATACACTGGAGTTTTAAAAGTAGTTTAGATGTAACTTTAAACCTTTGCCTTTATTCTGTGCGCACAGATCTATGAATATTCAATGAGTTCCCAGGCTTTATACACCCCCCCAGCCCCACCTGTCTGCCGCTTGCCTGCTGCTTGAAAGCCCCGGATGCATCGGTTTAGAGTTGTACCCCAACGTCCGCTCATTTGAAACGGTCGTTTTTTGAACACTGCAGTTTCAAAGGGGAAAAATAATCAGCATTGACAGGTTTATGTGCCATGATGTAACTTCTAATGTATTAACAACACCACACAAACGTGTTAATAAAGCTAAACACTGGATTTTCTCCAGAGTAGCCTTTTAATGCTGTTATTGCCTGAGAAATTTACTTGACTGTGCCCGAACCTGACTAGTTTTAATGTTTATTCCAGGAGCAAACTTGAAATGTACTATTGTATATAGGCAAATTATGATTTTCAGAATGTGGCCTTAAAGCAGTATGAGTTCAGAATAAATAATTAAAATGTTATCTGCAATATTTTCCCTTTCAGAAATTAGTCATATGTGCCTTGTGTGTATTGTAGCTTCAACCCAGCCCGCGGACTGATACGCCGCATGTTCGCAGGCTGCATATAAAAACCGGCAGCTGCGCCGCAGCAGCACTTGTTGGTGGAGCACTGAAGGGTTTTGGCTGCATATTATTCAAGAGAAATCAACGGAACCAATCAAGGTTCGTTTTTTTAGGTTTATTCAACCTTTTCCACCTTTGTTTATGGGATAAAATAATACACGATACGACCTGTTCTTGTTTTTCAACCAGCAGTTAACGGTTTATAAAAAAAAACCGGCAACAAAGAGGAGAGGGTTAGAGAAACACGTTCTGTCTAATCGTGATATTGCCGTTTAATCAGATTTAGATGCTTATTATAATTACGTTTTATCCAGTCGTTTTGTTGGCTAGTTATTTTATAAAATATATTAAGCATATACGTACATTAACGTACGTGGCTTTAGGTTTGGCCTTCGTTTTCTGATTCTCATCCCTGTTTTTCTGTTCCAACTCTGGCGCAGTTTAAGGTGGAACGGAAATGGGTAATTTTAGCCATATAGAGATTATGACACGGATTTATGTGTCTCAGGTCATAATTGATTAAAACAACGAGGAAGAAAAATGTAGAGTCATTTATGTCAGTTTTGTAGCCCCCAAAAGGCCACTTAAGGCCCTGAAACTCAAAACCTTAATATTAAAATTGGTTCGTTTTATGTAGCGTTAAGTGTATAATGTAAACCTGTCCGAGGCGGTTCGTTATATAAAAGTCCAATGTCTAGTGTCCTAGAAGCCATGTGGTCTGACTTGTAACTGCCGTTTTCCCTATAGCTCTCATTGTAATGTATTGTCGTGTTCATTAATCGAGACTAAGTAAACCACACGACCGGTTACGATATTCTTAATTAATATTGGGCCGTGTCCTTTCAAATTCGTTGGGTACAAATTGTTCCAGTTTGAGTTTTCTGTCTCTTGCCCCTTTCCTCAAACACGTGCTCCCTCCATTGTGCCGCGAGCCGGTTTCGCCATGTTGAAGCTGCTCTCTAACTTCCTTCATCGTAATTTAGAGCAGTCATTATGGCGAGGACTCCTTTATTCGTAGGGTTTTTTTATTATCCTTATTTAAACAACATTTAGAGCCGGACTACATGTACGATACTGTATAATACTTGACTAAACACGGTAAAAGGGGCCTTTTAGTTTGTATTTATCTTGTTATTTTTCCTATTTCTCCTCAAATGTGGAACAGGTGGATGTATAATGTATTCAGAACCTGGATATTTTAAGATGTTAATCTGTGTGTCGATCATGGTGTTCTTTAAACAGGATAATCATTTATAGGGGGTGGGGTTGAAGTGAAATGAAAAGTGAAAATGATTTTAAATTGGTCTGATTCATTGCTTTCCTCTAGATGCCTGAAGAAATGCGCCAAGAGGAGGAGGCTGAGACCTTTGCCTTCCAGGCAGAGATTGCTCAGCTGATGTCCCTCATCATTAACACCTTCTATTCCAACAAAGAGATCTTCCTCAGGGAGCTTATTTCCAACGCCTCTGATGTAAGTGTTTTGAGTTGAAGCAGGTGGGCAGCTAAGTACATGGTACACTTGAGGAAATGCTTTGAGCATTTCTGAATTTGGCTTTTGTTGAGATTTGTGAGCAATTAACGACCTGGACTTTCTAAATTCTAGTACTACTTAATGGATGTAGAGTAATTGGTACAAATGCATGTACAACATGCTGACTACAAGTGATTTTTAAGGTTTAATTTTCAGTAACACCTCATCCATGCCTAATGATTTCCTCTCTGAACCATAGGCCCTTGACAAAATCAGGTATGAAAGTCTGACTGATCCATCTAAGCTGGACAGTGGAAAAGACCTGAAGATCGACGTCATCCCCAACAAGCATGAGCGCACTCTTACCCTTGTGGACACCGGAATTGGCATGACCAAAGCTGACCTCATCAATAACCTGGGAACCATCGCAAAGTCAGGGACCAAGGCCTTCATGGAGGCTCTTCAGGTAAATTTGAATGTATATTGCTAAAACAGAAAAGCAGTGTCGACTGTGAAAGTCTGTAAAATTATCACCATCATAGCTGTTATTTCACATATATTAAGAGGGCAAATTATACTTGCTTTAATGAAAATATATTCTAAATATTGGACAGTTCCCCTTTGTCAATCAGTTTTTAAATTTGTAATGTTAAAATATCATTTAATTATTTTCCTGTACTACCTCAAAACATCTTAAAGCTCTAAGACTAGAAGGGTATTTAAAAGTGCATATCTTATTTTCCCCCTGCCCACTACATCTAGGCTGGTGCAGATATCTCCATGATTGGGCAGTTCGGTGTGGGCTTTTATTCTGCCTACCTGGTAGCTGAGAAAGTGGTCGTGATCACCAAACACAACGATGATGAGCAGTACGCCTGGGAGTCTTCTGCTGGTGGCTCCTTCACAGTCAGAGTTGATCATGGTATGCTTATAGATCCAGTTACACCCAAAGTAGATAGTCTTTAAGTTGATTTTAGTAATTTAACTAAAATGAATCCTCTACAAAGTATATATCATTTGATTAATCTTGTCTGTATCCTGTTTGTAGGTGAGCCCATTGGCCGTGGAACCAAAGTCATCCTCCACCTCAAGGAAGATCAGACTGAATACATTGAGGAGAAACGAGTGAAGGAGGTGGTCAAGAAGCACTCTCAGTTCATCGGTTATCCAATCACCCTCTTTGTAAGTATTGGATGTTCTCTGTTTAGGTGCTTCACCTGGTGTCTGAGGATCAGTATCCAGTGTGGGTATCTGTATCAGTAGTTGTGTAGTTACTCTAAGGTTGTGGTGTCAAATTCCCCCAGTTGCAGTCTAAACGTTGCTGTGAGTGATTATCTGGGAATGTTGTACATCCTGCTTCTAACGGCCTTTTTTGATAACTTGTTGTATGGCTCCTCCTACAGGTGGAGAAGGAGCGGGACAAGGAGATCAGTGATGACGAGGCTGAGGAGGAAAAGGCAGAGAAGGAAGAGAAAGAGGAGGAGGAGGAGGGAGAGGACAAGCCCAAGATTGAAGATGTAGGATCAGATGATGAGGAGGACGCCAAAGACAAGGACAAGAAGAAGAAGAAGAAAATCAAGGAGAAGTACATTGACCAGGAGGAGCTGAACAAGACCAAGCCAATCTGGACCAGGAATCCTGATGACATCACCAATGAGGAGTATGGGGAGTTTTACAAGAGCTTGACCAATGACTGGGAGGACCACCTTGCAATTAAGGTACCCCATCAATTTATCAAGGCTTTACATGTCCAGTGGTGAACTGGGATCATAAGCTTGTTTCTTCTCAGTAGTGCATCAACTATTGATTTGTTAATAGCATGCAATTAGTCCTTAGGTCATCCCTAATGAGGTTAATGTTTTGCATTTTGTTTTTCAGCACTTCTCTGTTGAGGGTCAGCTTGAGTTCCGTGCCCTCCTCTTCATCCCCCGTCGTGCTCCCTTCGATCTCTTTGAGAACAAGAAGAAGAAGAATAACATCAAGCTCTATGTGAGAAGGGTCTTCATCATGGACAGCTGCGAGGAGCTCATCCCAGAATATCTGAGTAAGAAAGTCGAAGTATTCAAGAATTACAACTAATTGGTTGGAAGCCAATACTTGAACAGTAACAAGACTGGCTTTAAACATCAGATCTACAACTGTCTGATTAAAGGTTTGTCTCTTCCTTAGACTTCATCCGTGGTGTGGTGGACTCTGAGGATCTTCCCCTGAACATCTCCAGAGAGATGTTGCAGCAGAGCAAGATCCTGAAGGTGATCCGCAAAAACATAGTCAAGAAGTGTCTGGAACTGTTTGCTGAGCTGGCTGAGGACAAGGACAACTACAAGAAGTTCTACGAAGCGTTTTCCAAGAACCTCAAGGTGAGCTTATGCATGTGCTCTGGACACGTTACATCTCACTGTAAATGTCTGGCTCTTATTAATCTGTTCAAACACCTTTGGCTAAACACCTAACATCAGCATTTGTCTTGGCGCTGTAGCTTGGCATCCATGAGGACTCTCAGAACCGCAAGAAGCTGTCAGAGTTGCTGCGCTACCACAGCTCCCAGTCCGGAGACGAAATGACCTCCCTTTCAGAGTATGTGAGCCGCATGAAGGAAAACCAGAAATCCATCTACTACATCACCGGTGAGGCTCAATAGTCCAAATCATTTGAATTAGAACTAGCATGGCATTCCATGACAACTAAAATTCTGTGCTGCGCTCTGTTACAAACAATGACCAAATGTGACACTTCTACTAAACCCTTTTCTTACCAGGTGAGAGCAAAGACCAGGTGGCAAACTCTGCCTTTGTGGAGCGTGTGCGCAAGGGTGGCTTTGAGGTGCTGTACATGATTGAGCCCATCGATGAGTACTGCGTGCAGCAGCTGAAGGAGTTTGATGGCAAGACGCTCGTCTCCGTCACCAAGGAGGGCCTGGAGCTCCCTGAGGATGAAGAGGAGAAAAAGAAGATGGAGGAGAACAGAACCAAGTTTGAGAACCTCTGCAAACTGATGAAGGAGATTCTGGACAAGAAAGTGGAAAAGGTGAAATGAGACCTCTTGGGCTCCAATACAGATTTGGAATTTTATTAATTCAATGGTATTTAACCTTTACTCTGTACATTTTGCCTAAAACAGGTTTCCTAATAGTTTCATGGTTTTTATTGGTGAGTTGATGTAGGAATGCATTGTGTGGTGTCAGGATTGAAATGTTTGCAAGTCAAACAAAGACTAGTGGAGACTGGAGCAAGTGTTTTGCTTGAATTATTTGTGTTTTTGATCATTAACACACTGACCAACCATCTCTAATTTTAGTGTGTGCTTGCTGTTCAGTTGTGGGGCTTTGGAAGTATGTATTAAATTTATTCAATGGCTCTTTTCCATCTGTCACACAACAGGTTACTGTGTCTAACAGACTGGTGTCCTCTCCCTGCTGCATCGTGACCAGCACGTACGGCTGGACGGCCAACATGGAGAGGATCATGAAGGCTCAGGCCCTGAGGGACAACTCCACCATGGGTTACATGATGGCCAAGAAACACCTGGAAATCAACCCTGACCACCCTATTATGGAGACCTTGAGGCAGAAGGCAGAAGCAGACAAGAACGACAAAGCGGTGAAGGACCTGGTGATTCTGCTGTTCGAGACTGCTCTGCTCTCCTCCGGTTTCTCTCTGGACGATCCTCAGACGCACTCCAACCGCATCTACAGGATGATCAAGCTTGGCCTGGGTAAGGGATTATATCTTCAGTTTAATTTAGCCCTGAAATGCTGTTATGGTGGTGTAATCAGATTTACCTTTCAAAAAAGCTCAAATCTTCTAGGAATTTGTTAAATCATAAATAAAAGTAAATACTACACTTGACACTAATTCCCTAATTTTGGCCAACTGTTGCCCCTTCATGACTTCTCCCTTGTACCCCAGAGCAGTCATGACTAATGGATTTGTCCTTACTCTTACTCTCCTAGGTATCGATGATGCTGACGTTGCAGCAGAGGAGCTTAGCACGGCCCCAGCCCCAGAGGAGATCCCACCACTGGAGGGTGATGAAGACGATGCCTCCCGCATGGAGGAAGTGGACTAAATCCTGCCTCTAATACCTTTAGCCTCACTTTTGTAAAGCTATTTACCTTTGCCCTGCCCAAGGGCAAACTTATTAAACTCAAAATGGTTAAATGTCCTCAAAGGGACAATTACTGAGTCATTTCAAGAATTCAGGACTTCTTGGGCTTTTCCTTTTGTTGTACACACACTTGTAAATGAGGGCAACCTGGTTTGTCTTGTCTGTGATTGAAAGTACTCTGTTGCACTGAGCTTTCTGAAGTGAGGTCCTTTGGGGGGGTGTGAAGATGGAGGAAAGGGGTGGGGTGGGGATAGAACATTCCAGCAGGTTGTGGTGGAAGGGTTTGTCTCAGCTGCTCATTGTAAAACTTGGACACCACAAACGGGGTGGACTTGCATATATTCCTTTTGCCTGAGTCCAGGCTTGTGTTCAGTGTCTTGTTTTTGCAGAAATTAAAAGATGTAACACTGATTTCAAAGAATCTTGTCTTATTTGTGGAAGGTGATAAACTAAACGTGTGTGGTAAGTGCTCCAGGACTCTTCTAGCCTTTACCAAGGTGTCTCCCTCCCCCAGTACCTAAGCATGAAGATGGTCCCTCCTCCTGCACAAATGAGCTGTAAGCATTACAGGCAACACCAAAAATCCTGACTCAGTTTTGAAAACATTTTAATTCTAAATACGGAAGGGGGTGTGTGTGGGGTACAGGAGTGTAGTTTGGAAGTGTCACATTTGGGACAGTGAACGACTATAATTACAACTAATTTCAGTGTGTAGTGTGACTTTTTATTTATTTTTTTAATAATATAAAAGTTAGTATTCTGGCAGCAAAGTTAATCAGAAAGAACAGTGTGCTACATGATTCAGCTCTTGTTCTGACAAAAACAACGTATCAAAACAAGCCTCGTAGTACTGAGGGAGCTGAAACGAGCTCTGGGCAGTAATTTAACTCACTTTAAAGTAAACATACTGCATATTAAGCATGAGTTAAGGATCATCTTATGAATGCGAATACAAGAGGTCCTCGGGTTACGTCAGTCCCGAGTTACGATGTTTCGTGGTTACGACACATCTCCCATTTACTGTATAAAGCCTTGTTTCGACTTAAGTGGTTTTGCGTTAAACGTCGTAACGCGAACTTCGTGTTTGGTGTGCGCGGCGGAAGAATACACGGTTGCGCGGCTCGGGACCGAGGAGGATAGGTGTTAGGATAGGATAAGTGCTTAGAGTACGTTATTTGCGTACAGTATATACGTATGTTACGACTTACACCGGAAATCGGTTTACGACGCGACGTAGGAACGGATCAACGTCGTAAATCGAGGACCCCCTGTGTATAGGAAAAGCAAAGGCTTCAAACAGCTTTGAATTACAGAATATTGTTTCGTTGTCAATCTGAGATCTAGTTCAATGAAAATGTAATTCTTGTCTGATTCAGTTTATATCCTAATAGTTGTGGAGCTCAAATGTCCCTGTTTGGATCATAACTTAGTTTATTCGTTTCTGCCAAATTATTCATCATCAGTGAATTTCCCAACTGAGATTAATAGTCTTTTGGTGAATGGGTACCCTGTCTTTATATAACTGCTGTAAAAATCCACTGGGTGGCGCTGCTCACTGACATTGTGTAAGGGGAACTGCAGAGTTTCATAATTTAAAATAGGTTACTTTTCTTTGTTTGACGCCCTAAATCACAGTGCTTTGAGACTGTAGACACCTGAATTGAGAACGTCCAGAAGTTAGTTTTTGACAAAGTTAACGTTTTTGAATGTAATACTGTGAAGAACCCAATATATTGATAATATCGATAATATTTAATCTGGCCCTTATTTAATGATCCATTCTCTTTACATAGAGAAATATAGGTTGAAGACTAGGGCGACTCTGACGCTGCAGGTTACACAGCTCCAGGGTCCTGGCTTCGGTCCCTCCCTTGTTAACTGTCTGCGAGGAGCTTGGTGTGTTCTCCCTGTGTCTGCGTGGGGTTCCTCCCACAGTCCAAACACGCGTGTCGTTGGCGATGTAAAATCATACACAGATGTGACTGGGTGAGTGTATGGTGCCCTGTGATGGACAGGTGTGATCTTACCTTGCTTCCAGTGCGATGACCCTAATCAGGATGAAGCAGTTCTAGAAGATGAATAAAACATCTCACTGCCTTAGTACCTCAACTTAGTTTTAACTTGAGTGTCAGTTCTGAACTGATACTGTAGCTGCAGGAGGGCATGAGTTAAATTCACATCAGGTATACGCTCTGCAGCTACAGGATGTGGTAGTGTGATGTGATGTGATGTAAAGTACAGTAGGCTCTTTTTTCCATTCACAGAAATGTAGGTTAAGGAGCTGTATTTTTGCTGAATTTAGGTTTTTAAAACCTGACACTCAATTCAGTGCAAATAAACGTGAGAAAATTATACCACACTTTGTGTCCAAAAGTTTGTAGACACTGTTTAAAGGTTCACCCATTGTGGGGACATGAAATGAAGCATGGGATGCTGTGGAGCAGCTGTATATAAGACTAATTTCACCGCGCTCAATGCCAAACAAGGGCTAGAGAGCTGTAAAGCCCCTCAACACTGGGGGCTGGAGCAGTGCATCTGTTCTCTGAAGTACTGGAGCACCCTTGGGGTTTGGTGTTGGGTGGTGTTTGTGATCCAGCACCAGTCTTCGAGCATCAGAAACAGATCTCACTAATGCTCTCAAGGCTGAATGCCATTTAAAAAAAAATGTAAATACTCACAGCAGTGTAACTATTTCTAGTGCAAAGCATTTCTCAGAAGAGCAGAGGATGTTACTTTATGGTAAAGATGAGTATATACAGGTTCAAGGAGAAAGTGCATGCACACCTGCTCCAGTCTTCAGTTTAACCTTTTGTGTGCGCAATCAGAACTGTTGCATCATGATCTTTAGGTTTCTTCGAAGTCACATGTCTTAGGGTAAAGATGCGGCGGTGGCGGGGGTGAAGGAGGAACACTCTGCTGAACACTCATCTACATCAGGTGCAGGAATGAATCGCTCAAGGGAACTTCACTTAATCTCCTCTACAACTCAAGCCTCTACGACTCACAATGAAAGTGGGACTCATTCAGAAAGCGTGGACTCCCCAAAAAAAAAAAAAAGGCTCCTAAAACGCCAGCAGATCCACATCATTAACTGAGCTTCTAAAACCACAGGAAGTCATGTTACAGTGATTTTACCACAGTTAAGGGGTGTTGGGCACAACGTGAAGCTGAGTACCTGTTTTAAATCATAACTTCATTTAAGGATGGGTGATACCAATGATTTCTTTCTTTTGAGAGGAGCAAGAGGTTATGAAAACGCTGGAACCCAGGAGTGAAAGTAGAACTGGTCAAAGGTTTGAGGAAACCTGTTCATCCAGTGTTTCCTCTGAAATGAAGGGTGTCAGCTGGGAGCGTGTTCCTCTTTGATAGGGCCGCAGTGTTAACTACTCTGGGGAAATGTAGTATGTATATAAAATGTTGTAATAGTAAACATTGGAACAGTTCTGTGAAGGTCTGATTGCATTCGGTGGCTTTATACCACTCTACACATGCACATGCTAGTGCTAAGCCCTGGGGCCAGACGATCTTAGGCTCATGCTCTTGTACAGAGATTGTACAGCCAGCAGTGAGTTCTCCATCAATGTCAAAAACAGGTTATTCATCTCAGAGGGGGCCTTACAAAAAAAAAAAAAAAAAACATTACCTGTGGCCAAAGAGTAATATTGGTTGGATATTATTGAGGTATGACTTCAGCATGTATGAGTTCTGAGACTGGACCTACCCTGCTGGGCCTAGTTCTGTACTCTATGTGGCCAAATGTTTATGCACACTTGCATGTTCAATATTACAATACGTCTACAATACGTGGAGAGTATTCACAGGAATTATGTCCCTCATTGCTTCAGTAACAGCTTCTACTCTTCTGGGAAGTCTTGATATATGATGATCTGTCAGAAGGGCAATGCTGAGGTCAATAAGATTTGTCCCAAATATATATTGGATGGGGAGGCGCGGTGGCGCAGCCACACAGCTCCAGGGACCTGGAGGTTGTGGGTTCGATTCCCGCTCCGGGTGACTGTCTGTGAGGAGTGTGGTGTGTTCACCCTGTGTCTACTTGGGTTTCCTCCGGGTGACTGTCTGCGAGGAGTGTGGTGTGTTCTCTCTGTGTCTGCGTGGGTTTCCTCCGGGTGACTGTCTGTGAGGAGTGTGGTTTGTTCTCTCTGTGTCTGTGTGGGTTTCCTCCGGGTGACTGTCTGTGAGGAGTGTGGTTTGTTCTCCCAGTGTCTGCTTGGGTTTCCTCCGGGTGCTTCGGTTTCCTCCCACAGTCCAAAAACACACGTTGGTAGGTGGACTGACAACTCAAAATTGTTCTAGGTGTGAGTGAATGTTTGAGTGTGTGTGTCGCCCTGTGAAGGACTGGCGCCCCCTCCAGGGTGTATTCCCGCCTTGCGCCCAATGATTCCAGGTAGGCTCTGGATCCACTGCAGCCCTGAACTGGATAAGAGTTTAAGATAAAATGAATGAATATATTGGATGGAGATGGCTTTTTATCCCCCTCTAGTCAAGGAATGACATTGGTCCTGGTGACCTTATCAACCATGTCAATTCCTGCATTTCCGTGGAGGTTACACAAGCAGTGTGCACATAACTGTATCTCCGTGTCACTTTAAAGGACCCAAAATCTCTCATTAGGTGAGGTGTACACAAGCAGTTGGATACAGAGTGTGGTGTTTTAGGGTAAAGTCAAGTGAAGAAAAGTGGCACAAAAGGTCTCGGTGACACACAAACAAAAGAACACTCTTCCTGTAGACATCTACAAATGCAACACAGAAGCCCACCCCGTGTTTTAACATTTCTTCCATCCTGTGGAAACTCAGGTTTTATGTTCAAAAGAAGTGTGTGGTTTGTCATTTCTAGGTCTTTCATTTCTGAACACACCTACACTGCAGTGTGTCTGTAAAATAGGATGTGAGCTTCTGCAGGAGGTGGCGTTCTCAGTCTGGGAATCCCTCCTCTCCCACCAATCAGAAACATCACTGCGTGTGTGTGTGTTTGTGTGTGTGTGTGTGTGTGTGTGTGTGTGTTCATTGCAAAACAGCATAAAACCCAGAGCCCTGTTAGAAACACTGATTCATCAGAATTTGCTTTGAATAATTGAGGTTAGGGGGGGGGTCTGATTTGCATCATCACGGCTGCTGGAATCTCTGCAGAATTCACCTTTCATTTATTTATTTATTTAAGTTAAATAAGTCACTTACATAATTTTCAAACGGGTTATTTGCAGGATGTAACATTTTAAGAAAACATTATGGTCCATTTAGTGTTTTATAAGTTTTCTAAGCAAATAAGTAGAAATAAATTGTGCACTAAACCTGAAAAATGCAATATCATTGCTCTCCAAAGGAAAACACATATCTCCAACAGGAAGTAAACAGGAAGTAAACTTTAGAAGTCATTCATTCATTCATTCATTCATTATCTGTAACCCTTATCCAGTACAGGGTCGTGGTGGGTCCAGAGCCTACCTGGAATCATTGGGCGCAAGGCGGGAATACACCCTGGAGGGGGCACTTTTGAAGTCAATATAAAAATATTTTATTCCAAATAATTTTGGAGCTTTTGTATTGGTTCATTCGTCCTAAAATTTGAACACAATGTGGAGGACAACCGCACATTTTCAATGATGGTTTAAACTAAATTTCCACAAAAATTTAATACATGTTTTTCTTTGGACAGTGACAGTATACAACTCTGTTCCCTTTAAAGGAGGCGTTAACGTACTGTGACTTAGATAATTATCAAAACAAGTCATTTAACCTGGTGAAGCTAATTACAGCAAGAGTGACCAACTGAAGTTTTCACCATTAAATTAACACATTAATTCAAATCGTTATTTCTCCTAACACAGTATGATGTTATCCATACACACCTCAGTGAATCTGAAACGCAGATTGGTTTTGGCGACGGTGGAGAAACCCTCAGGGTCCTGTAAGACGGATGATTTCTATGAAAGAAAATGTAAGGTCACATTTACATAATTCAGCTCTTGATGCAGTAATCTTAATTCATGGTTAATTCATTACTAAGATTATCTTAAGTGGAAACAAAAGGGGTAAACTTTTCAAAAAACCCACAGTAAAATACCACAGTATTTTGCGGTACTGAAGCAGATACAGTCAGCGGAGTTCTCCCAGTGGTCAGGTCTTCAGGAGCTGCACTTAAGGCCTAACCTCGTGACTTTCAGCACAAATAAGAACGGACAGAAGAATCAACCAATCAGTATTTATTTATTTATTTATTTATTTATTTATAATGAAACATCTGTGTCCCCCTGTGTAGGGTGTACCATTCTGGTGTGGTTCCCTGAGCTAAAGAAAGGTAAAACTGAACTAAGCACATCAAGAACAAGAAATATAACTAGAACACTGCTCTTGTTCTTGACTGGAACCTTCTGGTGAAGAACAATCTTAAAAAGAAGGTTCTTGAAATTAATGTTCCTGAGAAGATTGTTCTTCAGAAGAATATTTTTGAGATGAATGTTCTCGAGGGGAATGTCCTTGAAAAGAATGTTCCAGAGAACGTTCTCAAGAACTTACCTTGCAAGAGGAAACTCATCAGTTCTATGGGGATTATACAAACTGTGTGTCCACGTTGTGTGTCAGCAGAATGTGAACCTTATGAATTTGAAGGGCAGCCTGTGTCACTGTAGCATTTCTGGTAAGTAATTGATGTTTCCCAGTGTCCCCTCCCACTATAAACATTTTTAACCCCTCTCCACACTCCTACATTTGACCCCACTTTCTGCCCACAAATAAGCTGAACACAAATGTGTTGAAGCGGTCCTCACCCAACGTGAGTGGGTGCACAATTCTGAATCTGTTTAACGTAAAGGCCCAAGTGTCTAGGAAAACACTGAGCAGAAGCCAGTGATTCATTTGTTCATTCATTCCTGGATCTCACACCAGAGGTTACAGCAAATACATAACGTTATAGTGACAGAGATTAATAATAACATAGCATCATCTACTATACAGGATATTCTGACACACGGCAAGTATTGATAATGCTACTGAGGGGTTAATATTTGTTGTGATTGTACAAGTGAATCAGACACAGCAATACTGCTTGAGATAGTAGTTCTGATCTGTTTCTGCACGATGTGTGTTGGTCGTCCTTTAGTTCTTCATCAGTGACACAGGACGCTGTCGGCTGGATGTTTTTAATCAGTGGACTATTCTCACTATTCGCACTGAAATGCTTGTGGTGAAGTATTTACAGCAGGTTAACACCATAATTACTATTAATTAAAATAAAATAATATACTTATTATATAATAATATAAGTATATAAACTCTACCAGCACTGCTGTGTCTCATCCACTTGCACCAGTAGAACACACCACCTCCACCATGTCAGTGTCACTGCAGCCCTGAGATATCCAGCATCCAGATCATACCTGCTCAGACCTGTGGGGGTCCTGACCATTGAAGAACATGGTGAAAGATAGGAGAGTATGCAGAGAAACAGATGGACTACAGTCTGCAATTGTAGAACTACAAAATGCTCCTGTGTTGTCAGTGGAGCTCATAAAATGGACAGTGTGTGTAGAAACAAGGAGATAATTTTAATGTTTTGGTTGATTGGTATGTAGTGGGTGGCATGGAGGTGCATCAGGTAGTGTCTCAGTCACAGCTCCAGGGACCTGGAGGTTGTGGGTTTGAGTCCCGCTCCGGGTGACTGTCTGTGAGGAGTTTGGTGTGTTCTCCCTGTGTCCGTGTGGGTTTCCTCCGGGTGACTGTCGGTGAGGAGTGTGGTGTGTTCTCCCTGTGTCTGCGTGGGTTTCCTCCGGGTGACTGTCGGTGAGGAGTGTGGTGTGTTCTCCCTGTGTCTGCGTGGGTTTCCTCCGGGTGACTGTCGGTGAGGAGTGTGGTGTGTTCTCCCTGTGTCTGCGTGGGTTTCCTCCGGGTGCTCCGGTTTCCTTCCACGGTCCAAAAAGAAATTTTGGTAAGTGGATTGGCGACTCAAAATGTACGTGTGAGTGAATGTGTGAGTGTATGTCACCCTGTGAAGGACTGGTGCCCCCTCCAGGGTGTATTCCTACCCTGCGCCCAGTGATTCTGGGTAGACTCCGGACCCACGACGACACTGAAATGAATAAGCGGTTACAGACAATGGATGAATAAATGAATGATATATGTATGCATATATAACATAGGTAACACTACTGTATGCTCTTAAACCTCAGTTGTCAACTCTCTGGTGAATGGTTTTTATCTATTTACTGGACATATTACTTTTTTATTTTTTTTATTTTATTTTCTGCTAAATTAATCAGCTTAGAAACGTGTTCAGGAAATATGATGCACGTCTGAAATGAATTTAAATACAGGTTCAAAGTTGTAAAAAAAATATTCTATTTTGGCTATTTTTGGCTACATCTGCTGCCAGTCAGTCACTCAAGTGTTAAAAAACAGGGAAAGTATACCCAGCCGGTGATTTGCATTACTGAAAAGCCTCGTGACTGTGGGGTTAGTGGGCAGGAGGAGAGCTTCAGAGAAACTAACCTATGAGGCAGTGGGTGTGAGGGTGCGCTTGTGTAGCATGACTTTACTTCAGGGACTCAGTGGTTAAAAGGTGAGATTTCACAGGTTATTATTAATTATGAATCACTCGCATCCAAAACAAGCATTTTACACATACTTCTAGCTTCATGAACCATCACAGTTATGGTAAATGAAATGTCTAAAAGGACAAAAACACCTATTAGTTTAACCTTCCAATGATCGTCTTCTACCATGTAGTAAAACAATTCATAATACATCATCATGGTTGAGACCAGTTTGTCTCCTTTTTCAGCATTCAGTTTGTTAGCCTTTATACTGTCAAATTCTCTTTATGAATAAGATAAATGTGATACTTTTTATTCAGATGTTCATATAGTATTCTGTTATTTTACAACTACTATATTATTTATTCGTCATTTATTATCAATCGTCTGCATTCACACATGTATAAACTCCCCATTCTTAATCCATAGGGTTTAATATGATGTCAGCTCACCCTTTGCAGATATAACAGCTTCAAATCCCTGTTCAGGTTGAGGCCAGGGCTCTGTGTAGGCCAGTCAAGTTCTGCCGCACCAAACTCACTCATCCATGTCTTTACGGACCTTGCTTTGTGCACTGGTGCACAGTCATGACGGAACAGGAAGGGGCCGTCCCCAAACTGTTCCCACAAAGTCAGGAGCATGAAATTGTCCAAAATCTCTTGGTATGCTGAAGTGTTGAGTTTTTTTTACTGGAACTAAATTGCCGAGCCCGAGTCCTGAAACGCAAAACCCACCCCATTATCCCCCCTCCACCAAACTTTACACTTGGCACAATGCAGTCAGACAAGTACCATTCTCCTAGCAACCGCCAAAACCGGACTCATCCATCAAATCACTTGGTGATATGAGGCTTAGTTGCAGGTGTTCGTCCATGGAAACCCATTCCACAAAGCTCTCTACGCACTGTTCTTGAGCTAATCCAAAGACCACGTGAAGTTTGATTGACTCTGGCTGATCCCAATCTGTCATTTTACGTGGCCTACCACTTCGTGGCTGATTTGCTGCCTTTCCCAATTGCTTCCCCTTTGTTATAATACCACTGACAGTTGACTGTGGAATATTTAGTACAGAGGACACTTCACAATTGAACAGGTGGCACCCTATCCTGTTACCACGCTGGAATTCCCTGAGCTCCTGAGGCAAGGCAGGGCAAGGCACGTTTATTTATAGAGCACCTTTCATACAGAAGCAGCCCATTCTTTCGCAAAACGTTTGTAGAAGCAGTTTGTGCATGCCTAGGTGCTTGGTTTTATACACCTGAGGCCATGGAAGTGATTGGAACACCTTAAGTTGGATGGGTGAGTTAATACTTTGGGCAACATAGCGTACTTACTTTGACGTGTTTTAGTATTTGAATGTGATATTAAATAAAACAAAGACCGTTACTGACATTATACAATAAGAGGGAAACAAATTTGTGTAGAAAAATGACAATGACAATGTTGCATCCAGTATTTAAATTAATTTAATTTGCCTAACATAATTAATACATCCTTTTTTAAAGAAAGAAAGAAAAAAAAATACATTAGTCAGATTGCATTTTCTCTTATTCTTTACATTAAACGTGGTGTTCAC
This sequence comes from Hoplias malabaricus, assembly GCF_029633855.1. Taxonomy (NCBI): domain Eukaryota; kingdom Metazoa; phylum Chordata; class Actinopteri; order Characiformes; family Erythrinidae; genus Hoplias; species Hoplias malabaricus. The sequence goes on from NC_089806.1 coordinate 10,126,555, forward strand.
ATTCCTCCAAAGACAGACCCAGAATCATCTTTCAAACATCATGAAACACTTCTAGACACTTTGGGCAAGAACCGGCATCTCTCCTGGAGAGTAGTACGCATCACACAAGACACGCAGTAAGACGCACGCCAAGACACAACCCAAATGAACACAAGTATAGTGACCCGCACAGTGCAGGCAGGAGGAGCTGTAAGCAGGATGCTGTAGTGTGCGACCAGCTTAACATCATGTATGTAGAGATGTCCACTTAAAAACATTTTCCTTCTAATTTACATAGCAACCATGAGTGCTAACCTGGCTGAAAAGAAAAGTGAGCATTTAGAACTCCCAGGGAACCCAGTTAAAAAAAAATACTTAAAATATTAAGACAAAATAATAATAATAATAATAATCCATAGCCAAGCTTCAATGAGGAAAATAATCATTTAAAACACAACACAACTTGAGTGAACAGGCTCTACATATCCATACTCACTCGACTATCCTCAGTGTAGGGCTGGGCAATTTGTAAATGTTCATAGTTATTGTGATAAATTACATGAAATGCTACAACCCACGTTGATGAGCCTGCTGAGGAGAGACCAAGGCTTTAGTAATCACACACACACACACACATTCGGGACCTGACACATCATGGCTTATTGACATAAGCAACATTTTTAAAACTTAAAAATTGAAAAAGCATCAACGTTTAACTAAACTTTTCCAGACCACTATTGCATCTACAGTTTAAATGATTATTTTCTAAACACGAATCACAGCCCTGAACTGTATTTTAGGTTTTGCGTGGGAGGCTTACTGTTGTAATATCACAGCACATGGATGTGTGGTGGCTTCTGATTGGTCTAGCTCCTCCACAGCCAGCTCATCGACACTGTGGTGTTTGGTTCAACTTCCCAACTTAAAACCTGCTGTTGACGTAGACCATACGAGCGATGTACGTGCCCAGAAAAGCAACCTCTCAGCTTTGCATCCTCAGTTACAAATTCAGGTTCCCCGGGGCTTTAAAGGAAAGAAGTAAATATTAAAAATCCCCTTGAAATACGTGTATGAACATAAAGTAAACCCTGGTGAAAGGAAGTGTATTTACAGATGCGTAACAAGAGGAATTAAATGTTTCTATCTCACGAAGCCTTTTCACACTGTTCAGAACCATGTGTATTATTCAAAAGTACGCTGACAAAATGTTTTTATTATTATTATAAACCTCCTTCATCAATACAGGCAGTTCACCCTTCTCATCAGGTGAAAACAGCAGATCACGTGACTACACATACCCACAGAGAGATACGGACAAATTAAAAATGCTGACCACTATCAAACACACACACACACAAAAATAAAAAACCCATAAATGTTTTCCACGCGGCAAAAATCATACACCTTTAACAGAATACACAAACTTTAGTGTTATGCAGAAAATTAACCCTGATTTAACAAAGGATTAATATAATCTTTTATACAGTTTAACGTGGAAGAATAATTTGTTATTTTCTCTAACCGCAGCTAAGTTTCGCCAACCGAAAAGCTGTTTAACATCAGCAGTGTATTTCCACAAAACTTTTACATTTGTTTTGAACTCAGAGGAAACTGTAGCAGCAACAGCAGCTTTACAATCTTAATATCAGAGTTGAAATAATAACCGAGAGTGACAAATAACATTAAAATGAACACGGTGGATCACCATGTCATCTCAGATTTGTTTACTGTAATTGAAAGAATTAACAGAAAAACTGCTGCGTCAAAACCCATGTACAGTAGAATCAAATCGGCAGTTTCGCTAGATGACGTATCACATTAATGAAATGAACAGTCACCATGGCTGCAGCGTTCAAAACAGATTCATACAGCCAGGGTTTCTGATGTCATAAACACAATCCACTTGCATTTTTAAGGCATTAGGGAATTTCGTTTCTTGGAAATAACCTCTACGTCTTTAACTCTGATGATCAGAGGTTTAACCCTAATAAGGTTATTGATGTTTCAAATTTGCACTTCATGCTCAACTACCTGATTAATTCTACCACAGGGGAGTTTTGAATCATTCAGTTTTCTGTTCTTTTTATGTACAGGGAAACAAATAAATAAAACAAAGATATTGTGCGCCTTATAAAAACGCAGTATGACACGGACACAGAAGATAGAGAAAGGTTGGCAAATACTGGAAAATTCCTTTAAGGGTCATTGTGGTTTTTTCCATATATGACAGAAGATACTGAAAAATTTAAAGGATAACAAAACAAAAACAAAAAACTCCATGAAGTTAAATAAATAAACGGTACCTGCTATAAATGGTACTGTGAATCCTCGAGGGTGAAAGGTTACGAACAGGAGAAATCCCCCTGAAACCAAATGAATGAACTAGCACCACTTGGAATGTACCACAAAAATTTCTGTAGGTATCTTGATACACAACGCTGTCCATAATTTTCTTTCCAGCAAACCAGGAACTCAAACGTTATCCGTAGAAAACATCCTTACACTAAGGTCTATTAAAATTCCATGTGCAAACACATACGTAACCGCTGTCAAGATGTACGCTACGCCTTTTCTAAGAATATTCCAACCACGACCCCAAGGCAAACCACAGTTCACTTTATCAGAGAGCAAATAAGGTGGTAAAAATGCACTAAAAACACCCCTCCCAATCACGAAAAAGGGATCTCTATCAAGTTAAAACTTTCACAACGATGTTTAAATGTTTCACAATGATATTATTATCATCTGCAAAATCCTACACCAAGCAAATTCCAGTTTAGAGTTCAGTAGGCACTCGTGGTCTGTGTCTGAAAATCATTTAGCATCGAGTCTACAGGCAAGAATCAACCAATCTAAAAATGTTCAAACAACTCTCTCAAACAATGAGGGGGAAAAAAAATAAAAAATAAAAAAAAGGAACAAAAAGAGAACAGAGCTAAAACTAAAAAAGGTACTGAGACGGGATTTCCAAACAAAATGTCACATATTGTGTACTTGAGGTCATTCTTTTTGTTATATTTATATTCAGGGAAAAACTAAACAGACCTGTCACAATTATTACATAAACATTTGATAATCATTCAAGCTGAAAACACGTAACACATGAACCATAATTACGTTTTTTTAATGGTTGGGTTTCAAAACCATGTATTTTTAATTTCATAAAGTGAATTTGGAGCACCTCGACGAGAGCAGGTACCTTTATTGGGCGGCAGGAAGGAATGATCATTATTTGATGTTTGTGATTAACACCTTAATTGGCGGTGGGGAGTAATATACGTTCACCTGAAAGCCACCAAGCAAGTTAGCAAACCAGCTAATATGGCAACGGCAGGTGTGTACATTATTAGCTGCACATGAACAAAAAATACATTTATATAAATGTAGAAGCCAATTAAAGCCTCATTAAAAAAAACTGAATAAATGTGACAGGCCTACAGATAATGTCAAACAAGTCTCATGAAATGGATTGATCTTAGATTGATCTCAACTAACAGCAACAACAAATAACTGAAGCCAAAAGCTTTGATGTTTGATTAAAGATGCTTATATCACGAATCAAAACCAATACGTTTCAACACTCATCCAATGCACCAAATATAACCTCAGACAAGTTGTGACCAGTAACCGGCTCAGTAAACACATATCGTTGATCATATACACTAACATGCGCACTTAAACTCACCCCTACAGTCATACATAAACGTTCTGTCACCTCTGGGAAAATGACATGGTTTGCTCATTTTCGAAGTGGGTTAACACATCACCTCTCGAGAATAAACTTCTGCACATTCGTTCATTTTCTGTAACAGCTTCATCTAGTTCAGTGTCTGAATCACTGGACTCAAGGCAGGAACACACCCTGGACGGGGCGCCAGTCCATCACAGGGCATCACACATTCACCCAGTCACTCTCACGTTCACATCAGTGGACAATTGTATACAGCCAATCCACTTACCAGCCTGGGTTTCTTGACTATGGGGATACAACCAGAGCATGCAAAAAAAAAAACCCATGGAGACATAGAGAGAACACACCAATCACAGACATATGGAGAAATGAACCCAGGACCCTGGAGCTGTGTGGCAGCGACGAATACCTGCAGCACACCATGCCACCAATCTGTGCACATTTTCATGCACAAATCCAAACTCAGGTTTTCTATTCCTTCTGTTAAGCACATAAATAGATATAGCGTGCGACCATTTTCTGAAAGTCTGATCCCTATATGGACACTTAGAAATACAGCAAAACATGTAATTTGATCATGTAAGGATTATCAAAACGTTTGCATATGACTGGACAGCTCTCACTGCTTCATTGAGTCATTTCTAAATCCCTTTTTCTTTACAAAAAAAAAAAATCCCTTTCTGTACCTTTTATATATAAGATATATTTCATATATAATATATACAAAGAGTAAAAACAAAGATGTATAAGACAGACAGAAACACGCAAACTCTAAATTAAAATAAAAATCCCCAAACAAGCTGAACCACTAAAAACGTGGTACAGATTTGTTTTACCACTGTCCTTCATCTAGACTTTCTGGACAGGCGTCTGTGTGGTGCGCTTGCTGCCCTTCTTCATGCGGCTGCGGGCGTAAACGCGAAGGAAAAGCGCGAGGAACACCACCGCAATGCCAAGGCCACCCACAAAGCTTACGGCGTGGCCATAAAGGAAGCAGGACAGCAGAATGGCAATGGCCTGCCGCAGGGTCATGATGATGGTGAAGGCAGCAGCTCCAAACTGGGCAATGGTGTAGAAGATGAAGAGCTGGCCACAGGCGGAGCAAACGGACAGCAGCACGGCATGAAAAGTGAACTCTGAGTGACGAGACATGAACGCCAGAGAGTCAAAGAACGCACCCTGCTCCAGCAGAGAACCCACAGTGAAGAGGCAGGAGAAAAGATTGACCCCAAACATCATCTGCACCGATGACATCTTATACTTGAACAAGTTGTCCTGCCAAAAATGAACAAAAATCACCGGTTAGCATCACGCCAACTACAAGCATAAATTAGCACACATACCCTGGTCCAGTAATCTTTAATAGACTTCATTACGTTGCTTCTGACACTGTAGGACCATATTATTTTAAATAAAGACACAACTACAGAAAATTACAGTACCATAAAAGTACTGTAAAGGCATTTACTACTGTTTATACTATGCAACCTAGTTATATTTATTTTCTTTCCTATATTCTTCCCAGTCAATCATAGCTCACCCCAACTGCTAGAACCCCTATCACACAATGCATGTTGGGAAAATGAAGGCTGTTTTGTGCTTTGTCCAAGTGACAGACACTGGTGTAATGTCTCTGGAGCTCAAAATGGAGGTGAAACTGCACACCTAGAGATGAACTAAGGCTGTGGCATGACTGGGTATTAAACTTTCAATCTCTGGGACAGGGCAAATGTTTAAGTTGTGCCAACTTCCCGTCCAAGTATCATACAATTACAGAAAACACATAAGCAAGTATGTTAAACATTACTTCACAATTTGAGACAAGAATGTGATGATTGCACATTATTAAATGGTAGAGCTACAAGTTCTCTACCTGCCAGTTGGACGTAAAGCTGTCGAACATTATGTATCCAGCGAGGATGATGACACCGGAGAAGGTGGTGACAGTGGAGGGATGTTTGTTGGTGGAACTGGAGAGCAGGAACATGCTGACACCCACTGAGATCAGCACAGCTGTGAAATACTCCCAGTATTCATAGCTCTTGTGTGAAACAAGTTTCCCCATCAGCATCACTGGAATGACTTTAGAGGCTTTGGCCAATACCTGTTGGAACCAGAAAAACAATATCAACTGCAAACTCAAAATTAACATCATGAGGTTAAAAAAAAAACCTTTCCGAATAGCGTCCATTTGGAAATTCTTTAATACTAATGTATAATACACAAAGTATGAACTCAAGAATTTATACCATGTTTTTAAAGACTTTTTACTCAATCATTATTTGTTTCCATTCCTTATGGCTTTAGCTGAACTTACAGCACTCACAGTGCCACCAACACTGGGAAGTTCACGACAATCATGTGCTTCCTCCAAAACAATTAATGGCAACGTCATTACACTACACTAATTTGATGCCACTGCACATGCCTGTGGAGAATGCCAACTGCCCAGATCTATCACACCAGCTCACAGACATCTGTGCTGGCCATTACTGTGCCATGTGATAATGGGAGGAAGTGAGCCATTATACACAACCAGAAACAGCAAGAAGTAGAAAGTATTTTCTAGTGCCGACAGTCACATGTAGCCAGAGAATCCTTTTAAAAGCTGCATTCAAATAAAAAGATAAGAGATTCACACAGAATGTTTAAAAGGCTTAAAAAGGTTTGTCTCTAAATAGCAGCAACACAGAACTCAAAATAACTTCTATATTTTTCTGCCATTTGCAGAACTTCTCATATCACAATCTTTACAAAATAAAGAAAAATAAAAACCCATCCCACAAATATAGCACAGACAACATAACAGCCAAAGAATTATGTTTCAAGTTAAAATAACTCAAGAATAGCATTTGATGTGCTTAGAAATAAGTAACTGTTTTCACCTTTAATTACTAAAATTGGTAAGGATTTAAGGTTTAGAATCCGTGTGGGTGTGTTTTGTTTTTTACAGCAGTTCTATATTTACAGGAACCAGAAAATTCCAGAAGGTTACAGAATAATAAACTTTTAAAGTGCCTCTGGGCGACACGGTGGCGCAGCAGGTTAGTGTCGCAGTCACACAGCTCCAGAGACCTGGAGATTGTGGGTTCGATTCCCGCTCTGGGTGACTGTCTGTGAGGAGTTGGTGTGTTCTCCCAGTGTCCGCGTGGGTCCAAAAACACATGTTGGTAGGTGGATTGGCGACTCAAAAGTGTCCGTAGGTGTGAGTGAATGTGTGAGTGTGTGTGTTGCCCTGTGAAGGACTGGCGCCCCCTCCAGGGTGTATTCCCTGATGAATGATTCCAGGTAGGCTCTGGACCCACTGTGACCCTGAACTAGATAAGGGTTATAGATAATGAAAAAATGAATGAATAAAGTGGCTCTTAAGGTTTCCGAACACTGTGAGAATTGTTACAGATTTCTACAAAGAATATCAAAGAATATTGGGAAACAGGTTTTTGAAGCTTTTTATCAGAGTTTAAGGACTGGCGATCTGGGGCTGTGTGAGGATTATCAGTGTGTGGGAACTACGGGCAGCAGACTGCAGGCAGAAGGCTTAAGAGGGCACCTGACCGTGAAGACAGAACAGGAACCAAGGAACGTGTGAACAGAAACACTGCCATGAGTACAAAAGATAAAAACAAACAGTGGTAACAAACTGGTTACAAAACAAATCCCAAAAGCCATGCTATGTATATCCCTGTAGTCTCAACTTCTACCCCTGCTACCACAGCCCATCTAGCTAATGCTAATGCTAAATCTAACACTGTGGCTCAAAGAGCACAGCACAAACCAGATCAAAATATCACACTCACTTCAGTTGCTAAATAGTTTTGAACAATTGCAAGGCCTCGGTGAGAATAACACATAACCAACACCTCCTCCCCACACTGAGGACGCAATGTGCATCAGTTGTTGGAGACAACAAAAACCCAAAGAACAAGCCAAACACTCCATAGCCAGTCAATCACCTGAACCTGCCAATACAAAGCTGCCCACAATCAGAAGAATCAGCTCAGCGTCCCATCTACTGCCTAATATCCCCACAATCCTCTACCACATGCAGCACCACAAAGAAATAGTCAAGCTAATCAAACAACAAATAGATGGCTTTTCTAACTTCCCCATCGTCATCAGTAGCTCCACCCAATTTCATCCAACGAAAGGGAAGAGGTCCCTCCATTTTTAAGTAAATTGGAGAATTGAGGTTTTCTGGGTCCAGCTACTAGAACGATAATATCAGCAGTGCATGTTTTCAAAACAAGCTCGGACCCTGGGCGCCTGTAATCTCGTCCATTCCAGTACTTATCAGAAACTGAAAGTACAGTGAGTACAAGTCAGATACTGTAAATGTAGTCAATCTGTAGTATGTTAAAATATGAGACCGCACAATGAACAAGCTACTAATTTATCTCTTCTAAACATTAGATCACTTTACAAAAAATGTCATTTAATCAATGCTTTTATTTTAGTACATGGGCTTGATTTTATGCTTTTAACAGAAACATGGTTGAATTAATGTAGAGCATCAATGATATTAAGTGAAACAGCTCCACCAAACTTTCTCTGTGCAGCTCTGAAAGGGGCACCACAAATATTCCTATTAATTGTTTATGGGCAGGGCGGCACGGTGGCGCAGCAGGTAGTGTCGCAGTCACACTGCTCCAGGGACTGTCTGTGAGGAGTGTGGTGTGTTCTCCCCGTGTCCGCGTGGGTTTCCTCCCACAGTCCAAAAACACACGTTGGTAGGTGGATTGGCGACTCAAAAGTGTCCGTAGGTGTGAGTGAATGTGTGTGTGTGTGTTGCCCTGTGAAGGACTGGCGCCCCCTCCAGGGTGTATTCCTGCCTTGCGCCCAATGATTCCAGGTAGGCTCTGGACCCACCGCGACCCTGAATTGGATAAGGGTTACAGATAATGAATGAATGTTTATGGGCCTTAGAAGTACAATGCTAGTTTTATTGATGAAATTAGAAAGGTTGTTGTTTATTTCTACAGATTTTGACCATTCCGTTATTGCTGGTGATTTTAACACATTGACAAACCTCAGGACAATGCTGCCAAGGATCTATGGGTCATACTGGACTCTTTTATCACATATTACAAGAAGTAAACTCATGGTCACACTCCGGATGTAAAGGGTTGCTACATATCAGTCTCTGTGAAGGATGTCACTTCATCAGATCATTAATGTGTGTTCTTTTTTATGAGGGCATCACTAGATTTCAAGGGCAGATGTGTGTGTTTCCAGAGATAGTTTACAACTGACAGCACACTTCCGTTTCATGAGCACTACACCACACCATCTATCTAACTCTGCTGATGCTCTGCTGGATAATATTAACTCAACCATTATGGATGAGACTGCAACAGTCTATGTCTATGACAGGCCAATGCCAAATGGTGAAATGCTCCTCCTGTTCAAACCCAAAAGCAAAAATGTCGCAAGATACACACAGAAATCTTCAAAAGATCAGCTGCGTAATACCAATACGATAATATGCAACATCTGACAACCCTATTTCTCCAACATCATCATAAATAACTTTAACACAAGCAAAATAACCTTTATTACTGAAAACCATAACATCAGACAAGGAGTTAGAATGTCTATACACACCAATGTAATCTCTCTTATATCCTATATCCTCTCATTCACCACGTAAAGACATCTTGGATAAAATGTAGGAGTGTCTAACAGAGTAGACAGTGAGTGGATACAGGATTTATAAACTCCAGCAGCACTGCTGTGTCTGATCCACTCGCACCAGTAATGTCACTGCAGCGCTGAGAACGATCCACCACTCAAATCATACCTGTGCTGTGGTGGTCCTCAACTTTGAAAATATTGAAAGGGGCAAATACATTATGCAGAGCAACAGACTGACTAGAGTCTGTAATTATACAATGATTATATGCTTCTGTATAGTCGGTAGCGCCAAGAGAATGAAAAGTGAGTGTCAAAACAAGGTGGTGGTGGACGTAATATTACTGAATGCAGCTCAAATGTTATTCACATCTTACTATTAAAAGTACCATATATTTTAAATACTATTAAGCAAAATGACAGCAGTAACTCCAGATATATAAGGAACAAAACTGTTCAACGCTGTGGGTGCTAAAACACAGACTGTCAGCTTTTATTTTAAAACAGCTCCACAAATAACCCACCAGACAAACCATGTACTACAGATTTAGCCCACTTTAGAAAATTCCACGTATCTGGATAGCTTTAAAAAAGCCCCATAAGGAAGTAATATTTAACATACGGTTGCACATCCTTTCTATGATTTGTGAACTTGAAGTGTATCACCTGACCCTGGGTATTTTCCCTGGTAATTTCTGCCACCCCACATGGCAGTGCTTTTATCATTACTTCCTCCTCTTGTCTGAGACTTCAGCTCTCTGTCTGTAATACTATACTGGATTTAAACAGAGTCACACGGCTGCAGAAAGGCATACAAACTTCTAGTTCTTCAGTAATGGTACACTGTGCTCAGAATCAAAGCTGATAAATTGCTTGTGCAGAGCGAGGGTTTTTCTAACTAAACATGATATTAAACTTGAACATATTAATGTCAAAATATGATTCAGAATCTAGCAGTTCGGTGGTCCCTCGTTTATCGCGGGTGTTACGTTAGCGAAAGTAGGGACGCTATATTTATACACTTTAACGCTACATAACCCTTTCCCATTCCCTTAATAACCATTAGTTTCTGAGGGTATATATGCACTATTTACTGTAATTCATAATATTTTATGATTTACAACATTCCTTTATTGTTAGAATTAATATTTTTAATATATTTGTATACATTTTGGGATTTTTACATGTAAAATTTCATCAAATATATATATATATATATATATATATATATATATATATATATATATATATATATATATTATATATATATATATATATATATATATTTTTTTTTTAATTATTATTATTTATTCCCCCCCCCCGCAGATCGAGTTCCGAAGAAAACCCGCGATTTATTTTTCCCATTAATATTTTCTAAAAACCCACGATGCACTGAAGCCGCGAAAGGTGAAGTGGCGAGGGACGACTGTATTGTGGGCTGTCTTGATACTGAAAGTGTTACCTGTGTTGGGAAGCTGATGTATTTCAGAGCCTCATACTGACACCAGCTGCTGAGGATGTTGGAGAGCGAGGCGAAGGAGTATTTGTACATGGGGGCTGCATGTCTGGGCTGTTTGAACAGAACACAGCAGAGTCCAGACACCGTCAACGCCAGGATACGGTTCATGAACACCAGAAACTGAGAGTCTCTGAAGCGTTCTCCTCCGCCCTCTGTCTCAGAGCCGCCGTAAGAACGGGTCATCACTCGCTCCTGCAGGACACCCCATGTCAGGTACGAGGCCTACAGAACAAGAGGAAGTACCACAGAGTCAAGAGTCAAGTCCATATTCAAGTAAAAGTACTGTCACTTGGTTTGAAGCAATTTTGTGGGTAAATATAGGGGTGTCCAAGCAAAATATACCCGAGAACAAGAATATAAAACACATGAGCAGTTATCAACATATAAACTGTGTACCACTATTTTACTCCCTGAACATTTTGGTCTGAAATAAAATGCACCAAAAACACAGGTGACGAGTCTCAAACCTGCACAACTGGTTCACAGAAATGTTTTCTAGAGGGGGGTCAATTAGTGTAGCACTGGGTTTCTTTTAGGACAGCGAGCAAGAGAGAGAGAGCGGCATAAAGCAGCTCCGAGTGAGGGAGAGAGAGTTTGAGCAAGTGTTTGTAATCCTTTATCATCGTGTTTCAGTAATAAATTCAGATGCTGAATGACTAAATATTTTCATGTGTTTTACACAAGAAGTGCTCCTGCACTGTGGGGTGTGTGTGTGTGTGTGTGTGTGAAAATCCTGACACCACTGTGTGTGCGTGCGCGTGTACTGTGCGTGGCTGATATTTTATTTTTAAATTAATTTTTGCCACGGAAAAATGGAATCACAGACAGTTCTCTGCAGAAACTGAAAAACACCCACACGGCAGACGCAGTTGTGTATTTACAGGCGTCAGTGCGTATATTATCGGTTGTAATATCAGCTAAAAATCCAATATCGAATTAATAACTAAAAAAAAACGATAATATAAAATCGGCCGTCGATATATTGTGCATCACTAATAAAAGTCCTTATTTTAATCATAAAATGCATGCAGTCTTTAAAAAGGTTTGACATATGGGGGAAGCAAACAATGCATCTTGGTGCATCATATACAACAGTCACCTGAAGTCCAGCGGCACAGAAGATGAGTTTGAAGGCCTGTCTGGCTGAGGAAGAGGATTCTGACTCATTTCTAGATGCTCCAGGTGCATCATCCAACAGCGTGGTTTTAGAGTCACTCCCAAATACACAAGCCTTTATAACAGGGAAGCAAAGACCTCGCCCTGCAAACACACAAGAAAAAATTTGTCTTTACAGTGAGTTTTCTTGAACTAGTTTTATAAAAAGAACATTAGTACACATTAATAGACACATATATTAAAAATACTATTTTACATGTTTAGAACACTTCATACATACAGTGTATCTCAATGTGTATGTAAAATAGTTTTTATATCATTGTTTATTGAGTTAATTATACACTTATACACTGTAAGTAAATATAAATAATGGTCATAAATATAGAATAAGCAAAAGCAATTATAGCAGAGATATAAACACTGAGGCTTTTTGGAAGTGGAGGTGGGCGTCCCTGACATAGCGCTAATCTGACCACAAAATTTTGGTGTGGACATCATGGCAGGAATATATTTGTATATATACTTAATGGTGCAGCAGTTACATTCTGGTTCCACTATGAATTTATGGCTACTTTAACAACATGGTTCAGTTTGAGGCAAGGTTTTGTTTTGATCGATGTGATGCTAATTAGTGATTCCTGTTTTCATTAAAATGTTAAACACATCAGCTTTGTAGGTCCAAAATGCTGCTTCATACTTCCACAAAGATCAGTGTAAATGTCACATGTAAAGGCCATAGCTGAATGCTAGATATCTTGTACATTCTTATCTGGATGCTGTGTCACAACACACAGATGTTTATAGTGTTGTTTGCAGAAGTATAAACCAGCCTTAAAAATTCAGACTTCAGACACCAAACGTGTACGTTTTGATCCAGAACATTTGCAGTTAAACCAAGTTATTAAAAAAGGAGAGAAGTAAAGAATATCAGAGGAATACTCCATTACATCATGACAGACAATGTACAACACCTGTCTCCAAGTAGTTAGTCCGTTTGAAGTATCCAATGAGGAAGTATCCTGGGATGACTATGGTAGCGTAGCCAAGAATGTTGAGGAAAAAGCGAAAAATCCACAGCTCCTGCCAGCCTTCCAGGAGGGGAGTGTCTCCGGCATCAGCTAACACACACACACTCAGACACAGCAGCACAGCTGGACACACACTGGACACACACAAACACACACATATGGTATATATTAAGACTCAATGACATGTTTACGCTGACAGACTTTAAGGTGTTACTGGACACTGCAAGTTATTCTGTCACACAAAGGATATATTCAACCGTACAAAAGCCTCTTTCATCACTTTATACATTCACTCTAAAACCTAACTCCAGTAGGTGTTTAATCACATTCCGGAAACTCATGCTGTTGGCAAATTAGAACAAGTCAAACAGGAACTGCTTTCACATACACAGAACTAGATCTCCCAGCTTTCGGAAATATTAAAAGCATACTACAGGTATGCCAGCAATGTACTTAAGAGTAGAACCATGAGTACTTTTAAAAAAAAAACAAGAAAAAAAAAAAGCTCCAGGACTTTTCCATAGCTGTCTATTGACACCAATACATGTGCATTCACATAGGTTTATACCTTGCACTGTTGTGGTTTAGGTGCGATAAGAAAAATGTTAAAAACCTGTGAATAACTTTGATGAATCACAGTTACCGTTTGTTTGCATGCCCCTGATCCTGTTTAGTTGATTTCATTTTCATCTGTTACAAAAATTGACCTCCAGAGAGGGGCCCGAACCCTTCACGCCTGCTGCACAGCAATAAGTGGACACTGTTTATTTTTTAAACTCCAGTTACATTTTGCATTTTATGGATATAGTCTAGGATTACTTGGAAAATATATTTACATTAAAATTAATTACAGGTTCAGAGACATGTTTGGAGATTCAAAGTTTTCCTCCAACAATGAAAAAGAGTAAATAACATGCAGAAATAAATGTAAAACTATGCCAAAGAGCAAATGTGTTCACATCTTTGAGTTTAGGAGAAGACTGGGTATTGGTTGAAAAAGGAAGGGAGAACTCATTGGGCTAAAGTCCCAAGGATACATTCACCTACCTCTGCAACACAATTAAAATATTTGACTGCTCTAGAAACATCATCCAACAAGTGCCTATAAAAAAAATAGTGTAAAAAATCGTGGAGTTGTCGAGTGTAACAGTCATTAAGAATGATGCAGCAGTATAAAAATAAAAAAACTCATTCTCTAAAGTCATAACAGCAAGCCCTCTGTGTGTGTGTGTGTGTGTGTGTGTGTGTGTGTATGTATGTATGTATTAAACATTCTTGGAGTGGGCCTTCTCCAAAGCTGGTTTCAACAGAGACTCTTTGTGAATGAGACTCAGGCCACGACAGCACCAACAGTCATCCTAAAAACCAAGGCAAGAAACTCTCTAACGTTTTTAAACTTTTTGGAAGCTGCTGTCTAATAATGGACATGTTTTGGTTTGATTAAAGACCACCACTAATGGCGTCACAACTAATAACAGAATGTTATTTTGGCAAAAAAAGAATACCGCCTTTATTTGCTTTAACATCTCTTCACATAGTAGAAACACAGTCATACTCACACACAAACTACAGCAAGTAAATAAAGACATTTTAACACCCATCCATTACATGGTTAATTTCTTCACATTCAAAAAATAACCTTTACAACAAGGTTTATTAGTTGTTATAGAGAGTTGTATGTCTATACACATGGAGCTTGAGGTAAAAGACTAATGTCTACACTAACGCTCCAAGATATTTGTTTCGTTTGCAATTGCAATCTTCAGTCAACAGACACAAGTTCTTTAAAAAGCAAATATCCGGATCAGCATTGTGTCAAACATATTTTAATCTTGACTTACGACATTTTATAAACATACTAATATATATATATTTGCCCATGTTTCTATTTGTAAATGTATACCATTAGATAAGCACAGCACCAGTTCTTCAAACTGTGTGAAAATTTCCTGGTAAATGAGCAAACAGAGATGGTCCAAAATTACATGGAAAAAAAATAATGATCAGATTTTGACTAAAATACGGCCCTAGGCACCATCTTGGAGATAACTTGTACTTGGACAGCCACCGTATCTCAGACACTCAGAGTCCAACGTCAGATGTGACCTTGTTACAGGATCACTTCTATTCAGCATAAAAAGATTAAAGTTACTCAACCGGACGTGTTATCTGCTGCAGATTTGTAAGATATAACTAAAAATGAAACTGGGATCCTGTAACATGAACCACAAGATCTATGAATATTACTTTAAATTAGATTTCTTCATTTTAAATCTTCCCCTATTTTCTCCACATTTCAATAATTGCCAGTTCCACAGTGAGATAAGGGTCTCCCACCAGGTTCCAATCTGAGACAAACTACGAATCATGAAGCTCCACCACGTCTTTTCTAAATACTGCTGATACAACTCAAATCTGTGAGAATATTAATCGCCCCATTATGTTGTGCTACAAGGCTACCATGATCAATAGCACTGTGCTGGGTGATGGGGAAGAGGGAGGACCGTCCAAACCAAAACAGAGAGGAAAGACAACTGTGCTCTGTTGAAATATCTGGCCTCGGATAGCTGTGGCGTCACTAGGGATCAAACTCCTTATCATTCCTTCATGATGAGGCAAACACTTGGAAGAACAAAATGTATGCACAGGTATTCCAGCCATTTTTAAAAACACACCTCACCAACACTAAATCCTAGCTTAAACACAAAGATAATGCATAAATGTCATGTCCAAACAGTGGAAGGTATTAACTGACTAATTAAATCCATGAGTCAGTGACCACAATATTTCTATATTCACCAGGACTTGAGTTAATAAAACACGCATTCGCAAGCGGGGAACTCCATGACAAGTCATTTTAAACACAGAGTTAAAGAAAAGATAGCTTTTATAAAATATTCAAAATAGTGTATGAAGCCACAGACTTCTGGGACAATTCGTCATTCTGTTCAATAGTAGTGTCTTTGTGGACAACATTTGTGTTCAGTTCCAGGACTGAGTGTATGTTGTATTACCAAAAAACAAATGGATTCAAAACTACTACTACTACTACTAATAATAATAATAATAATTTATTATTAAAATGCTATGGAATAGGAAATGTCTCCTATTTTCTGCAGATAGTTTTCCTTCATTAACTTACTGTTCTGAAACAGTTTTCCTGTGTATATAATAGGCTTTAACCTTATTTTAAATACAAATTTGTACATTTAAATACATTTTTGTGGGACACACATCGCAACCCAACTGTGGAATCAGAAATAGCAAGTTAGTCCGATTGAATTAAGTCTTGTTTGTTTTCTGCATAAATAGCCAACAATGAGTGTTTAAAAAGAAGATAACTAAATACGTAAACTGTTACAGGGTGTGGATAAAAGTGGTACATTTTACGTCAAAGTTGATTTTTAGCTAGATACTTAGCTCTGAACACTAAGGTTTTGTCCAATCCGCTCACCTGTGTACTTCGTAGGACGCCTAGCTAGATCGTTTAATAAAGCGCTAGAACCTTGCACCCTACGCAGTTACCCTAGTGAGAACACAGTGGATTGGACAGCGGCCCAGCCAGCTAAGCTAAGAAGCAGAAAAAAGGAACAAAACCTCTTTCAACATTCACAGCCCAACTACCGAGCTGAGGCAACTTTTTGCGCAGTATAAAACTTTTTAAATAAACAAAAGAGAAAACGTCAAGCACGACAAAGTCCTTACCTCCATAAAAAAGATGTCATTTTTCCACAAGAAAGTTTAGTTTTTGCTGGCTAGTGAGACAGCTAGCCTTAGTTACAGCGCTACACAGCCACGGCGACGAACACAATTAATGCCGTCGGCTTTTAAAAGTCTAAATTCTGTTGAAGTTTTTCTGGTCACAGACAACGGTTGACTTTGCCAGCTCATCAGACAATTAACATAAACACGCAGTACAGCTGTGTGTTTCACACAGAGAGCCGACAAAGATGACCATCCTCCTGCACTAGCAGCTCTACTCCAGCATTAAACAGCCAACAGGGCTCCTCCGCATCTACACGGCCGAGAGAGACAGTCACATTAAATAAGGTTGTATTTTCATTCATAACCAGTCATACGTTCTGCAAAACGCTACAAAAGACGGGGAAACGACAACAATAGCTCCGCTTATTTGAAATTCGTTCGATTCCTAAACATTTCCACGATATATAAAGCTGCGTGACTTTTATTTTGAAGTTCGTTTAGTTCAAGCGCACGAAAATGAAGGAGAGTGAGATTTAAGTGTTTAAACGTGCAATTTTATCATATGTTTAATTCTAATAAAGTTTTATGATCCTGTTTATAACGCAATTACCCTGTCTGGTGAAATAAATTAATAATATACCGTTATTAACTATGGTTTATTATTAAGTATTAAAATGGCAAGTTTTATTTATGTTACACCGTTAATATAATTCTGGTATTTATTCTAAATTTTGTATCGGATTTATGTCACCCAAACTCAAACAAACCCCTGTTTAACACTTTAGCAAACTCCCTAAATATTACGGTAACGGCCATAGCAACAAACTGGAATGCTTTATCAGACAAATGAAATACCATAGCAACGGCCCTCACAACCACCTGGGATACTATAGCAACTATCATAATGTGCAATTGCTTGTACACTTATTTGTAGAACATACAACGAAATACATCTTCCGCATTTAACCCATCTGTGGCTGTGAACACACACACACACACACACACACACACACACAGTAGTGCACTAGGGGCTGTGAATGCACCCAGAGCGGCTGATTATAAATATAATCAGCCGCTAATATATAAATAAATGTATAAATAAATATATGCATATTTATTTATACATTAGGCTAGTTTTAGCTACATTGTAAGCACATTTGTACATAACAAGGTCTGTGTCCAAAACTGTAAAACATATTTTAACAGTGTCAACATCAAATGAAACCTTACAATACGCCTACAGGAGAATATTGCAGCATACTTGCTTCAGTTGAATATTTTTTTTTCTAAAGAGGAACAACCAGACAGTAGTTTTCACAAGACCCTGCTAACAATCACAGACCACTAAGAGTCTGAACAACAACTTAATAAGGATCATGTTTTGTTCAGAGTCCAGTTTTAAATACTAGATAATATTTGGTATAAATATATTTGTTTTAAACACAAATTGCATAATTGTTGCATAATTAGAATGAACAGTCAAATAATGTCCTATATTGACCTTTCTGTTAAAATGTTTTGCAAGACTTCACCATTAGCAGGAATCAAGGGGAAAGTTTCTTACACCCAGTTACTTTATCTGCATAATACCTGCTCCTTTCTTGCTTATTAAAAACTTGTTGTGCCGTTTTTTTTAATGAAAGGAATTAATCCCAGAGTGAGCAGTTTAAATGAATTAAATCAGGGTCACATTAAAAAAAGTTATTGAATGCCTCTCAGAATGGTGGGTCAGAGAAAACATGGGCCCTATGAACTCATGATGGACTCATCACCAGTGAAACAAGATCCCTGCATAATGAATTTTATTTAAGTTTTATAAAATATTTAAATATTTGTTGCTCATATTTGCAAAGGAATTGTCATCTTGGAGAACTCTATTACTCATATAAAATTCTCCTTATTGTGCACCAACTCTGTTTTGCAATCATTAAAATACAAAAACTGTCAGCAAGGTAAGCCTTTGCACAGGTAACGATTTTCTACATGTTATGACTCGATATTCACAACCCCAACATTTATATTTTCTATTAAAGTGATTAATAGTGTTTTTCATAAAAAAAATACAAATGTATTAATAGATATAGGCTGAATATTTGAGGAAATATCTAATCATGGTTTAGAGACAATGGTTTTATTTATAGAAAGCCCTATTTTTGGGTGATTTATTTATTGATGTGTTTTGTTGCTTCTGATTGGTCTCAGCTGTGCTTAAAGTACTAATATAAGTTCTAACATCATGGCTGATACATGAGCAGTTGAAAATTGCACTGTCCAAACTGTGAATGGGAAGTTCGCCCTAGTTGTAAACAACACAAGAAAACAGAATTTTAAAAAAATCCTTTATTACAAAATAATTTTATGGGATTATTTTCTGAATAAAGATCTGTATAATTCTGTACATCTTGTAAATGGAGATAATATATGGCATGAAAACAGCAACAAAACAATGGCTATGAAACCCAGAAATGTTATTGTCAGTAAAATGTTTCTATATGAACATGCTGCTGAATTCCTATTGATAATTTGAATATTCACAACCTGTTCACTGCTGAAGTATTGTAAACAACACAGAAATAATTATCCACTGTTCTACATACAAATTTGCTCAAACATGTAGTTGAATTCTGTAACATAACTTAAAACTGAGTATTAGATGAAGTATACTGGGGAATGCCACCAATTTACCAAGTTTCTGTATAATTCAGTGTTTGAGATGTAAACAAAGTCATTGAGATTGTTTTGGTGTAAAGTGACTGACTATACATGTTTAAAAAAAAATTTAAAAAAATAAAAAATAGTAAGTATCAGGTACATTATTCACCAAACGTACAGCAGATGTGAATATCTGTGATATATCATTATAGGACTGTGTAAAATAAGAGCATAAGTCCTAGAGATAAAATGAATCTCATGAAAACTAAAAATATACAAATAATATAATATACATAATCCCTACATAAATTACTGAATAGTTACTCTTGAGGATTGTTTTTTTTCTGAGAGTGTAGAGATGTTAGACTTCTTTATAGTGGTGATAGGAACTAGGCGTCTCCACTTCTAAATACAGCATTTGTGTAACAGTTTTAACAGTCATATACATCGTCATGAATTGGTTTGAATTTATGTATGCACAGATGTCTGGTTCCCATCTCCACCAATCCGAGTGACCTTAGGGTCCACTAGAATGGAACGTTTCACACCAAACTGCTCTCTATAACTCTGTTTACGACTTAAAAATTCAACCAAGCAGATTTCTTTGGAAAGTCATTGGAATTCTATAAAGCTAGATTTCACAGGGGAGTGGCTTTAAAAGAGTTTTACACAGAATTCAGATATTAAGGGAATTCTATACAAAGCAGTATTTATAGGTTTAAAAATGGGAGCTAATTTTAAAATAATCACACTACATTTTATTCCTTTCAGGTAAGGTATGTCAAAGCCAATTATTTGGAAGATACAGATCACAAATAACTGACAGATAAAAATACTGTCATTCAGAATGTTCAAGTCCAGAGCACAGAGCCACTTACTTTACATAAATCTGAGCATAGCTATTTACAGCTTTCACAAATATCAAAATGTGTTAATGGACTTCACAGAGCTGCTCCGAAGACCGGAATCTTTTACAAGCTGTAAAAAGGAGCATTCCACAATCAATTCAGAATTTAGCATCAAATTTGCATGACATCAGTTTTAGAGGAAGTCAAATTAGCACCCCCCCCCCCACACACACACACACACAAGTTACTCTGAATTACAGGTCATATGACTTAGCGACTCTGGGATGAGGAAGTGAAAATCATTCTTAAAAAAAAAAAAAAAAAAGAAAAGAGCCCTTTAGTACTTCAGTGAATAAGTATGTACTTCAGGACACAGTATAAATAATGAGGTACTGAGCTGGTACCGTACACTACGACCGTACACTACCATTCAGAAGTTTGGAATGTTTTAACAAACCGGTTTTTCCAAAAATAAATGAATAAACTAATTGTGATGTTAGTCGTTTCCCAGGTTTCAGGACAGCTGGAAATAAAAACTGCAGTAATGTAATACGCAGTCTAAAGTGATTAAGGAAATACAAAATTTACTGAAGAAGTTTAAGTTAATTTACATATTTAGTCATAAGAAAATTAACGTTCCTTTAAAAACATTTAAACCTAGACATGGACTAAATAGAATTATAAATGAATGAAAACCACAACGTTACACAGAACACCTCCAATGAGAATCCTGTGCAGTCCATGACTAGGCTGTAGTACCCTGTTTGGGTAACTGGCCCCTAAATGGTGATCTATACATCCAAATACTAGGTAAGAAATTTGACAAATGTTAATATATATTTAGAATATTTTTTGTTACTGAAATACTGTATAAACTAAAATATTGGTAAGCAGTCTGATAATTACATAAACGTTCCAAAGGTAAATATTGTATAAGACGACAACAAAAACCATTACGGTATGTGATTCCAAACTTTTGAACAGTATTATATTTCATGATCTGAATAATATAAAGTGGTTGTTAATGAAAACTGGGGACCGATCAGCAGCTGGCCTGTGGGAGGTCTGAGTGGCTTTGGGAATTTTAAGTGCTTTACCAAAGTAGTGTATGCTTCATTTCTAATTTTCTGTTTGTGTACTTGACATAAACAGATGACCAGTTATTTCATTATCACCACTTCTATCTTTGCAATTGTTATGTATAATATTGGTTAAGAAATATCAGTAAAAATATCAGTTTCAAGACCCATTCTTCATTTCATTATTATTGTAGATTCAGTACAGAGTGACAGTTCCTGACGATCAATACTTCAATCCGAATATAAATTAAAAAACAACACACAAAAGCAGCAAAACAAATGGGGATATAGAAAGGGACTGAAATACAAGCCACAGTTTTATCGGAGGTCAATTATTAATATTAAATATGCTCTTTCTCCCATCTAGCCAAATGTCTCAGAAGTTCATGCCAACAGTTCTGCCCATGATTTGAATGTCATCAAATGGGAACAGTGCAAGTATCTGAAAGACAAAAACAAATGTTACTCTAGAATTCCTACCATTTTATAGAAGTTTACAGAGATTTTACAAAAAACATTCTGACCTGGGTTACAAGTTAATGCATCATCTCGCTCTTTACACTTGCATATGTTCTTTTCACAAATATAGAAAAGTGTGTAAAGTCATTGCTGATGTAACACTAAATCATTTACTGTTACTTAATTTGCATGTTTCAGAAATGTTTAGTTAGGCGCACACAGTGGTAACACCCTGTTAAAAAGAGCTGTATTCATAAAGCTATTTAACACTTGCATAAACCTTTCAAGACAACTGTGAAACATTTATAAATTCTATACATTTATTTATAAGTTTTAACAACACATTCTGAGATTAAATGACATCAAAATGGACAAAAGGAAGCTTATGTATACTGAGGTTTGTCGGCTAATTTCAGCTGTCAATTTACATTTATACACAATCCTTATTTAAAAAGTGGCTCCAGTCCACTCTACGTTTTACTCTATGGTTAAAGGAACACTAGGTAAAAGTGTTTGTGTGTGTGTGTGTGTGTGTGTGTGTCTGCCTAGCGTTCTTTTAAAGAGCCTTGCGTATTACAGTAACCTGAGAGCAGAGTTTTTAATCATGAAATTACTGTGATGCTAGGTATGAGTTAAATCCCCTACCTAAGGTGGAATTTCTAATAGCCACGTAATAATTCAAGTAAAAAGCAAGTCAAGCTAAACTGCTTGACATCACATATGCCAAAAACAGATTTAACTTAACACTGAAACGCCTTAAAACGTCTGCTCGGGCCATTGTCCTGTACGAATAAAAAATCCTTACATCATCATTGCCATCTGCGAGGTCCAGAGCCGTCTCATCCTCCAAGTTGCGGATCATTTTGTCTGCTCCTGCCTGGCAGAGGCGTGTTGTGATGGTGGCATCCTGTCGGCCAACGGCAAGGTGGAGTGCAGTGCAGCCATTCAGCATAGTTGCGTCTACGTTAGCGCCTCTGTTCAGTAGCAGAGTCACTGCCTCCACATCGTGCAGCTCCACGGCTATGTGCAGTGCTGTTTTCCCACTTGTTCCTTCCTGAGGAAACAAAGAAAGTCAGACAGGTCAGAAAAATAGTTGCAAAGACATACATGAGTGAATTCATCAAGTTAAATTGTGGACAGAGTTAAAAGTATAATCTCCATAGAGTATGTGAATATCACTCTGTGCGATTTGGGACACTCTTGAGCAACTGCAAATGAGCCTAATGTCACCATGTTTAGTGCCAAGCAAGAGCTAGAATGGTATAAAGACTCCAGCTATGTCGGGGTTTATAATGAGTAGGCATTATAACCTCATTATTGGGCCTCATTCATGAAACGCGAGCAAAACGAATTTGCACGTAAATCGTTCGCAAATCAAATTTTTCTTAAATATCCGAATTCATCAAAATGTTCATAGGTACGAATAAATTTACACCTGTTCCCGAAAATGCGTAAAGTGTGTATGATGTTTGAAAGACGCTAAAAGTATCATCTGACATGACTTTAAATAATGAACTTTAAATGTTATTAAGTTAAAATGCATGAACTAAATAAATAAATAAATAATAATCCAATGAAATTTCACATAAAGTCCTCTTTATAATACAGACAGAGCAACTTCCAGTAGCTAAAAAGCATTTGCTTGCTGAAATATTTTTTTTACTCCTGTATTCAGAGTTTCTTAATGTGAACCACTGCAATATAAGAGTTTAGAGTCTGTAACCTGTGTTAATAGCTGATTTTAATAATAATGATAATAAAAATATATTTATATAGCGCTTTTCAAACACATTAAAATACATTAGCAAACAGTACAAAACATTAACAAACAAGCATGATTAGATTAAGTTAGAGGAGTATTAAAAGCAAGGGAGAAAATATATGTTTTGAGGTTTGATTTGAAAAAAGAGTGAGTTGGAGAATGTTGAACCAGATCTTGAGGAAGCATGATCACCATACCCATGGAGGCTGGAGGGTGGGACAGTGAGCAGCTTGGCTAAGTAAGACTTGAGAGTGTGAATGGGTTTGTAGGGATGAAGAAGAGCAGACAGGCACGAAGGAGAAAGGTTAATTAGGGCTTTGTAAGTGAGAAGAAGCATTTTGAACTGAATCCTGTACTTTATGGGAAGCCAGTGAAGAGGTTGGAGAACAGGGGTTATGTGTTGTTGAGAGCGAGTGTGAATGAGAAGGCAGGCAGCAGAGTTCTGAACAATCTGAAGTCTGTGGACAGAGGAAGAGCTTATGCCAAAGAGAGTTGCAGTAATCTAAACAGATGGAGATGAAGGCACGAATGAGGATATCAGCGGCAGATTGAGAAAGAGATGGCCTGATTTCGGCGATATTACGCAGATGAAAATATGACGTTTTGATTATAGAACTGATGTGAGCACTTTGTGAAACAGTCAAGGATGACACCTAGATTACAAACCAGGGAAGAAGGAGATACACCTGAGTAATCAATAGACAGAGAAAGGGAACCTACTTTATTGAGAATTGATTTGGAACCGATTATCAAGAGTTCAGTCTTGTCACTATTTAACATGAGAAAGTTGTGATTCATCCATTTCCTGATTTCTGATAAACAGGTTTCTAAGTGGTTAAGAGGTAGGTTTTTAATAGACTTAATAGTACTAAAATAAATCTGGATGTCATCCACATAGCAGTGAAAGCCAAGATTAAAATGACGCAAGATATGTCTGAGCGGAAGCATGTAAACAATGAAAAGAAGGGGCCCAAGGACTGATCCTTGAGGTACACCTCGAGTAACAGGAGAAATGTAAGAAATATGACCAGAAAGGGAAATGGTCGGAATCATCAATGCCCAGCTCCTGCAGGCTGGACAGAAGAATGAGGTGACTGTGTCAAACACTGCACTTACATCTGATAGTAAAAGAATACAGAGAGATCATCCAATATTATCTGCTCAGATAATAGCCTCTTAAATCTCATTTTCTCAGGTGCCTAAAAACTTTTGCACAATACAGTTATGCCTTGCTGTGCTTTCCCATAAGTGAGCAAAAAAATATACATAGAACGAAACTTAAAAATGCAGATTTGATTGCACTTCAATAAAATTATTTTCAGAACATTTGTTTCCTTTTGCTTTTTGTTTCCTTTTTGCTGCGGCTCCTCAATCTGAGCTCTTCCTTTTATGGCGGTCATTTGAAATTCATGTGTGGGTATTATGATAATGGTATGTTTATTGCAAAGAAATGTGCACGCGCTCCCAATTTGCGAACATTTGTTATTCACTAATATGCACACGTTCTACTGAAAAATTTGGTGTTCATGAATCTGGGGGTAAATTTTCGTGAATTTTTTTCATGCATTACGAAGTGTGTTTGTGTTTTTTTTACGAAGGTTTCCTGAATGAGGCGCCTTTAGTGTTTTATTAGTCTGATAGTGACATTTATTCACACATTTGTTTTTTATCCATCCTACTACAAATATATTCTGTATCTGCATTTTTCAGTATATGTAGTTTAGGGAAAAAAATAAAACATTTCTTAGCTTATTAAATATTAAATGTGCTGTATATGATTCTGGAGAATAACATATTTGAACTCAACAGTAAAACAAACACACCCTTTCCTCCGTGCTCCTTCAGGAGCTCTGCCCCCCATATTCACATACATTCAATCATTCATTGTCTGTAAGCGCTTATCCAGTTCAGTGTCGAGGTGGGTCCGGAGCCTACCAGGAATCACTGGGCGCAAGGCAGGAACACACGCTGGAAGGGGCGCCAGTCCTTCACAGGGTGAAACACACTCACACATTCACACCTACAGACACATTTGAGTTGCCAATTCACCTGCCAACGTGTGTTTTTGGACAGTGGGAGAAAACCAGAGCACCCGGAGGAAACCCACACAGACACAGGGAGAACACACCACACTCCTCACAGACAGTCACCCGGAGTGGGACTCAAACCCACAACTTCCAGGTCATTTGTAGTGTCTCCCGCCCCCCCCCCCATCCTGTGCATGAGAATGAATACCCTGTCGGTGTGTTGTGTTTCTCTGTCTGAGCACACATTTACATAACCAAGGCTGAGTACAAGCATAAAAATGTGCTGTAACTCACCTGGATATTCAGGTCCACACCTTTCTTCATCAGGAGTCTCATGAGGCGGTGATGTTTGTAAAGTGTGGCAACATGCAGGCAAGTGAGACCTAAAATATAAAATTTTAAAAACATGACTGTCAATAATATCTTAAGCTCTGAATGGCATATGTAAAACCGGAAAATAAAGATTTAGTAGGGATGGACATGAATAATTGATTATTTGAATATTCAAAATAGTTTTGAAAACCAACAGCAAATTATATTTTTATCTTATTGCAACAAACGGAAACACGTGGAAATCACAGTCCTGCTATTTTGGCACAGCATAAAGAAAAAGGTAGTCCAATATAGGTACTCCGCAGAACCCACAGAACTGTTAATAAACAACTAGCTGGTCAGAATGCAACAGACAGAACCTTAAAGGTATCAGATTCTCCCTCTGCGTGTGGTCGGGGGATCTGTGGCAGACACTACACTCTGGCTAGCAAGCTAACAGCTCTGCTGTTTTGCCTTGACACAGCACTTATCAACATGTTATGTTTCTTACCAGAAGTCTACAGGTTACTGTAATATTCTGGGTTACGTTCTTTCATGAACCCTTCAGTTAGTACAGTCACAAAACTCAAAAGGCTAAAAGCTTACTCACTACTGTAGTAGCTATCTTTCAGGGTAAACATACAGAGCGTTTTTAAATAGCACATTTTAAACGTAGTGTAAAAAATATACGAAGTACAAAGAAAACTCATTCCAGACTGCTGTGATGTTGTAAAGAAAAGGAATGCAATTTTTTGTAGGTAGTATTATCAATTAATACCATGAAAAACTGATGATCAAATTGAACTGAAATGCCCATCCCTATTTAACAGGTCAGATAATCCCAAAACACCTCAACTTCCCCAATTATAGCAGTGTTTCCGTTTCTATTTACCAAGAAGACTGTGACAAACGTAAAACAATTCCACTTTCATTGAAATCCTAGCATTACTGTGCACAATGTTCTCCTTTCGGCGTGACTTGCTTCGACACTCAGAAACACACAAAACAGGAAGTAGGTAGCACTAAATAAAGTACTTGCATTATGACATTAGACTACATTCTCGGCTGCTTACAAGGCTGTGATTGATGCCCTAAAAAAACATCCCTTTGTCCAAACCTGTTTTTATTTTCTTAGTAGTAGTACACGGTATGGCTTTGCGTTGTGAACATCCGCTCAACCAATTTCTCTCATGAAATGGATGATATCAAAGGGGAGTTTGCAGCTTTTTGCTGTAGTAAAAGCCTGGACCCAATGGCAGCCACCATAACATTTGTGAGGTCAGGTAGTGATGTTTGATGATAAGATTTGGCCCTGTAACTCATCCTCTAAATATTAAATTATGTTCCATCCCTCCAGAGAATGCAGATTTAGCAGAGCCTAATGCAAAGTTATTTATACCCTTGTGACCCAGGCTTGGCACAGAGAATGGCGATCTTAATTATATAATACCTTAATGCAGCTATTGTAGAGTTTCTCATTTGTTCCATGTTTTCAGTGGGTGAATTTAAAGGTAGCCTAATTCATTTAATATTATAGATGTGTACAAACATACAAACACACAGTGTAAGTTGAAACCTCTTTGGGAAATTTGACAAATTTAACTAAATAAATAAAAAAAAAGTGCCAGCATTTACACAAGCCACATATTATCCTTTAACCAGGAAATTAACAGTAACTGCATTTCTTAGAAGATTAAAATAACATGTCATTTGCCCAGGGTGTGACCAAACTTTTGCATACAAAAGGACATAAACAATGGTCATACCTCTCCAGTTCTGCATGTCATATACTTGGGCCAGTCTGCAGGGTGAAACATCCAAGATCATCTCATTGGCGCAGTCCAGTCTGCCGTGCTCACAGGCTACATGCAGTGGGGTATTTCCATTCTGGTCCTGTAGCTCTAGACACACCCCATTCTGCACCAGGTCTTTTACTATAGTGGACTGGTTCAGATAGACTGCCAGGTGCAGCGGCGTCTGAGGAAGGAAGACAGAGAGTGTTTGTATGTGTCACTCTATAATAGCACCACTGACACTAAACTGATGACATGCTAACACTATTCCCACAGCATGACCAAGTGTTTATGAACTCCTGCTTATACTATATTTTTTGGAAAGGTGTTTTTATATCTGTGCAGCAGTACTTTTCTGGAATAGCTGTATATTAGAACCATGCTGTGAGAATTTGATGCCATTTAGTGCACTTATCCATGATGACATTGGTGAGGTCAGGTACTGGGGTCTTCAGGCACTACTACAATGCAGTGGTACACAAGCAGTTCCAGCAACTCCAGAAAACACAGATCCATTGATTTAACCTTAATCTTCCATTTAAACTATGAGCTCTATCCATATAAAATAAAAAATTGTGAACCGTGAAGCCTAAATAACGCTTCTAATAATTGTAAAAAGTAGTACACAAAGAAGTTCAGACCTGTTACACACTAACACCCTATGCTCCACTCATCTTGACCAGTATCGTCTGATAACAAAATTCAATTCAGGAATAAGTTTAGCAGATTCCACCTAAACAAGACGACAATGCACAGTTTACTCAATACAGGAGTGCACGTTGTCTGTACTGATGTGACTAGTGACTAATATAACCAGTGCCTCGTCGTGATTACGTGGATGTCGGTAACCTTGGCTCAAAACAGCACTTCCATTAGTCACAGCCCTAAATGCTGACTGCAACAGATTTGCCTTGCCACTCAGTTTCCTGCTTTTTTTTTTTTAGCATGCTGCATGAACGCCAATTCCTCAACAATTTCACATATTGTAGGCCCCTTCAGGCAAGAATGTGAACTTAGTAGAACCGTCACAGGCCGTTAAAGGCTTATCCTAGACCATACACATATTATACATATTCAAAAGTCTTTTAAGAATAGTTTAGATTTGCTAAGCCAAAAATATTACTCTCTCTCTCTGAGAATTTCATACACTTACAGAGCTCATGGGGAAACTCAATTGTTTTATTAATTTTGCATCATTGCATCTAGTCCTATTCAATCTACAGTACAATTAGCCCTTGCCCATTTATTAATTTTAATAAGAATATAATGTTTCAGCCCAGTTCAGTCAGAACAAAGGTCATTTATATATCATATATATGTCACAAATTCAGCTCTAAAGAAAGAAATAAGAAAAAAACACAATTTGGCAGGCATTTAAAAGCCTTATTACCAAAAAAAGTGTAAAGCAACACAGTGGCTAATTATTTTTTAAAACTTTGGGAGTGGAGGATAAGTTCCTCTAACAATACCAGTAACAGAAAGTGTATGGAAGGTTAAGTAAATCTAAAAGGAGTGGAGGGGGTGTCAAATATTTACCTGATACAAGTTATTCTGAATGTTGAGGATTTCTTTAGGGTACAGTTTTATCAACTCGTGAGCAAGTGTCTTCCATTCGTGGATAATGGCCAAGTGTAGAAGTCTGCAGAGAAACAAAAAATGTCATCACAAGTGAATTTGTCATTTCACAGTGAAATAAGAGGGGGAGGACCCTGCACAGACAAAGGAAAGTATTTCACAATCACTGATGGAAAGAAACATGATGTAAATAAATTCTACCAAGAAATTTTTCACACCCTGCTGCAGCATGAGCAACGTGCTAGGACATTAGTTGCAGAGGCCTAGTCATTGCGCAATGCTGGAACATCTGATAGCACATAGCAGTCAAATATGGTCATCACGATACTGGACACATGCGCTTTTATGGAAACTGGGCATAAAATCAATATAGAATTTGGCTCAAAAAAGTCTGAAAGACTTCAGATGAAATATCACTGAAAAGAGTCAATGGAGACTATTCATCAAGCACCAAGAGGAAGCTTACACAATGACAAAGAGTACAGGAAATAGTACAGCAACAAAAACACATGACTCTCGGGCTGTCTCTTCACTCAAAAACCTACATTTAGCTGATGTAAACATAGCACAGTTATCAGTAACCCAGAATCTGTGATATTAAACTTCAGGATTAACTGACACATTAAATCACAAGAGGAGTAACAGATGTTGACAGATGTCAGTATGTCAGAAAGATTCTAGACACCCCTTTAAATGAATGAGCCACTATTGGTGGAACAAGCATATGCACAGTTTTAAATGGAATTATGCACAATGCCAAGCATCTAGGCTTTATTTGGAGAAATAAAACTGCATTAATATAGCGTCATCCAGCGTTAACACCTGATGTACCTAATGTTCTGGTACTTGTCATCAAATTCTCACAGAAATATTTCCACATCCTGTGTAAACCAATACAAAGGCTGTTGATGCAGAAAAGAGCAGAAAGTCCTTACTAGTGATTAAACAACAACAACAACAACATTGGGTGAGTGTGAGGGGGGGGGGGTCTACAAACTTTGGCTACAGTCAATGTCAACCCCTGCTTTAAAGCTTTTTAGCTGGTAATGAGCTAAAAGGAATCCTTTACAGTTTGATTTTTGTACCAAAATGATAAAAAAAAAACAATGTATTTTTCTTTCAATTTGTCTGTTATTTGTTAATTTTGTTCAGCTCAGTTTTTAAAAATAAACGATACTATATACACACACACACACACTATAGCCTTTGTAGTGCCATACATCATTACTGTTCAGACGTTATATGTGATGTATTTGTTTGACTCCTTTGCTCATCAATATTATGGAGAAGGATACTGGATACGTATTTATTCCACATCTGTTTATGCCAACAGGGAAAACATGTCTGTCTTCCTTACGAGTAAAAACCTGTTTCACAGTTACAGTAACGTACAAGGAAACAGTTGCAAAACAATACTGGGAAAAAAAATCCCAATCAATTCATGAAATCAAGAGACTTACACAAACAACAGAGAACGTTCTCATTAAGATAAGCACTAGTCAACGGGAAAATCAACGGGATTTTCTCAGGAAATTTGTCAATAGTCCTAAAATGGAATTCAGAACCTGAAGTGAAATAAAAAAAATTCTCGCCTGTAAGGAATGTCTGGGGAATTTCATTTGGTTTCACTGCTGTTGCTGGGGAGTAAAGCACAAAAAAAAAAAAAAAAAAAATGTTTCCTCATGGCCCAGAAACTGAGACAGCGGAAATAAAAAGAGGTCATTCTGCCTCAAAAACACACAGGTAAAACACACCATCACATTCATATTCTGTCATCAATTAAGAGGTTATACTTATTATTTGAAGAGGTATGATCAACATCAAGAGACTTTATGCATATATTAGAGGCTACAGTGACAGAGAAAGGAGTGGACTCAAGTGGTTTTTGTGCACTAAATTACACATATTTTAAAAGAGAATTTTATAAATGTTACATATGAACCCCTGGATGAAAATATAATCAAACCCTAGCTTTCTTTTTGCACATTTTAGCAAGAAAACAGCTAATTTTACTAAAAATAATGACATTACATCCTCATACTAGAACTTAACTCTTGAAATGCTGCAATTTTTTGTCAAAATACGACATGTTTGTAAATTGTAATACTTAAATTTATCTTTTTAACGGGCTGTTATACAACATGCATCACTTATTTTGGGCCGATTTGTATATTGTCTGAACATTTTACCTTTTTTTCTATCATTCAGTGCGAGTGTGTGTGTCTGAAACAAAAGTGCTTTTTCTACAAAGGGAGGTATGAGAGTGTGTTTCCAGCCGAGTGCTGGGGAATTCCGCAGAGCTGTTCGTACTTCTGCTTTCTTACGCAGATGCACCACAGATAAGAGATCCAGTTTCTAGACCTGTGTGATGGCCTGCAGTATTCTATCACAAAGCCATTTAATGACACACGATAGTGAATCACCAAAAGATAGTTTTTTCTTAAATGCAATTAAAAAAAAAAAGGTGGAAGGGGCACATATTGTGCAGTTACTGAAACTCATTCAACACAACAAAAGTCAAACCTCCGTGCTTTATCACTGAACACATTTCATCCATCTACCCACCTATCTTTACCAGGGGGTGCCTGGACTTTAAGTCCTTAGCTGCCAAAGTGCAAAGTGGGCTAAGCCTAGAGTCCTAAAATACACACTCAAATAAGGAAATTGCATGTTTTAGCTTTTATAATATTACACATATTAAATGTTAGCAAGGAGCTAACTTATAGACAGGAACAAAAGACGTCCTCAGTGGCTGACATCGGGGTAGCATCCTCACAGCATGACTTTGGGCCCTGATCTATACATACACACACACAAACAAACCACAGAAATATGGGCACTTAAGTATATTCACCCAAAACCTCAACAGTGAAGTATGTACAAAAACAATCTAATTAAAAACAAGAAAAATATAAATGCCTAGATACTTCTATTAACCCTAAAAATGTCTAATAAAAGTATTTCTTCTTCTTCTCCTTCTTCTGACAGACTCACACACACACTTAAAAAAAATTATAAAGAAAACCAATCCTCTGCAGGCTATTGTAACTCCCAGTCAGTTTAAGGGCAGCTAGTTTTAGATCTTCCAACGCAGGAGGAGGAGGAAAAAGATATATACTGGTTATTTTTAGCCACAGAGACCGTTTTTAAAAACCTACACAAGAAGACAGAGCTTTCCATTGGCACTTCCAACACTTTGTTGTAAAGAAGCCCATGCCCAGCCACGCTGAGACTACATGAGATCACAACACCTAAAACAGTTCATGCAACCTCTAAATATAAAACAGCCACAGCCTGCTGTACTTTTTTTGGGGGTGGGTTTGAAACCAATTTCAGCCTCTGTTTTTCAGTGGAAGCCTTTCAGTGAAAATGTGTTCAAGTTTCCACACTGTAACACCCTTTGACCTGCAGGGGAGGATAGTAAGTAGTTCTATGTAGTCAGAGTATTTGATATGGCCTCTGGACTTCCACCTGCATACTCAAATAATAATACTCAAACTTTAATTCCTGTATATTTATAAAGAAAGCAATCAACCTTCGACTTAAATCGAATGTAACCCTTAACATTCAGAACCTAATTCATTTTTTATGCTTTATTTCATTCTTTCCTGCATGTTCAACTCCTGTTCTGCCTTTGTCTTGCTCTGTCTGTCATCTTAGCATTTAATTTTAGACCATCACTAAGTATTCTATAAAAAAATAATGAATTTAAAAAGAGAAGAACAGAACAAACTTCAGTTCCCATGTTGATACATTAAGCACAGACACAGAAATTCCACTGTAAAAGGGGGTTTCTATAGGGAAACTGCAATTGCAAGAAAAAGAACTGCAGGATTTTATAATATGTGTTCTGTATAATACAGAAGTCATTTCCCTTAAATCATTTGCCATGAGTTAGGGTCTCACAGTTACGACTATTTCACAATAATTCAACAATATACAAACAGCTAATTACTGTAACTTACCATCTCATAATTATTACTTGCCAACTCGTATTTATGACTTAGCATGTCAATTATGACGTAGCGTATCGTATTTATAATTATCTCATTGTTATCTCAAGTGTTATTATTACCTGCAATGACTTCGCATTTCATAACGAGATTCGGTCTTATCTCAGTATGGAGTTCTCCAAGTCATTATTATGAGACAATACATCATCAATATGATCCCTTAAGTCATATTTGTGAGAAGCATTGACTCTGTAAATGGCTGAAACGTGCACCCTGAGTGTTACTTGTATCTCATAGCACGGTTAACTTAGATTTAAACTTCAAAACCTACGTGTCTCCTTCTGGTGTGACAGTTTTTAAAAGGTTTTCCTCTTCCTCGGTGCACTCCGCAGGGATCTGGGGGCTCTCCGCGCACTGTTGCTTTTGTGAAAGGCTCCAATCTTCCAAATATTCGCTCAGACTGTCCATTGTCATGGAGGAGGAACCATAAGCCGAGTCTAGCCGCTCGTCCACACCGCTCGGCCGTTCCTGCTCCCCGGTCACGGAGCCCACACACTCTCCGCTGTATGGATCATCTCGGTTAAGAGACCTAAAAGAGTCGATACCGGAGTCCGTCCGATTCTCCTCCGACAGGTCCAGCTTACCCTTCTCCCCGATGCTTCTCGCCATTATTTCCCGAAGAAAAAGTGTTCTTTTATGGTTGATTTTATGAAGGTTTCAGTGCTTCACCTGAAGAAGGAGAGACACATCACCGCGCCATTGTGGAACCGAGCGAGGACGACTTTTCTTCGTTGTTTCTCATCCCCACCTCCAGCTTCTTTTCTCCTTCCAGACTAAAAGCACCGACGGGCTTCCACACGCCACATCTGTAACTTTTAGACAGGGAAATTAAAACTCATGAACGGAATGAGCGCCAGTCCAGATACAGACGGTCACGTAGCCACAGCTTCCGAAGACCGTTAAACACGGTTAGAGCTCGACTTCAAGCGAGTGAAAGAAAGATAGGCAGAGGGCGGGGTTAACAAGGACAGGGGCGGGAAAATATGTGGGTTAATGAGGGGGCGTGGTCTCCTCTGAATGTTTGTGTTGCAGTGGGGAATTCCCCGCCACTGATCCACAGCCGCCTCGGTCTCAGCGAACTGGGAACTAACCTAGGAATATTCAGAGCAAAGTTGACCCTCACTGACTGTATAAATCTAAATAATTAAATCATTTAATTATATAGAAAGGGAGTAAACACCGAATAATTATTCTATAGTAAACTCTTTCCCTTTCTCCTGCACCCTTAAGTGTTTTTCCTTTTCTTAGGCCACTCTGAGAGTAAACATCATCTACAGAGTCAAATCTGGACCAGAAAAAAAAACAGTACTGTAATACTGTGACCATACATCTGAGTTTAAAAGCATTTATAAAACAACATTTAAACCGTCACTAAGCAGGTCCCTGTGCGACCAGCAGGGGGAGCTATAGCGCAACTACAGAAACACTACATGGCCCAAAGTTTATGGACAGCTGGTATTACTAGGAAGATTGCTGGAGGTTTTTAAACTTTGTATGTGGGAATGTTGCTGTGAAGATGAATCACTGGATTCAACCTTAAAGGCTAAGCACCAGAAATATGAAAGTGTCAAACAAATAAATACAGTGGAATTTGAGTTCCTAACTTGTGTTTATTGATAGTCAGAAAACATGTTATTTCTTACTAATTTAAGGCATTGTAGTGTCACACAGCTCCAGGGACCTGGAGGTTGTGGGTTCGATTCCCAGTGGGTGACTCCCCGTGTCTGCGTGGGTTTCCTCCAGGTGCTCCGGTTTCCTTCCACAGTCCAAAAACACACGTTGGTAGGTGGATTGGCGACTCAAAAAAGTGCGTCCGTGAATGTGTGTCTGTGTTGCCCTGTGAAGGACTGGCGCCCCCTCCAGGGTGTATTCCCGCCTTGCGCCCAATGATTCCAGGTAGGCTCTGGACCCACCGCGACCCCCCCCCCAAACACGGTAAGGACACTTACTTCGCCTGTTTTAGTGGGTGTTAGTTACGTAGCTGCATTACGGAGGTTTATAGTGTCGGATGAATTCGAGTTCGACTTCGATCACATTTACAAGAATAACGGTACCTCTACATTTGAGTTTAGCTTATTGCTAGGCTATTGTCATGAATAATGTTGGTTATTTAGCTAGATACTGTCATAACAGTCAGTCATAACGGGGTTTTACCGCGGCGTTGTTCAGCTGTTGTCCACCAGTGACGTCACGGTCGCGTTCAAGAATTTCCGTAGCGAGCTCGGGTTTTTCCGTCAGTTTAATAAAATTGTCAGTTTTAAAGCAAATTAAGCTGATATTTTCATTTTAATTCATACTTATATCTGTCAGTAACTACAATAATGTGAAATATTCATGGAGGTCCATTAAGTGGTGCTTAGCCTTTAAGGGCATAAATTATGCTGATGTACTTAAGTTATTTTTGTAACCACTAATTTGAAATAAATCACTACTAATATCTAATTTAAATTGTGGCACTTAATATATACTGAGTATACTAGTTATTTTCACCATTCTTCTAATACGATGTAAATGCTAAGTGTAGTATAATTATATTTAATTTCATGTTTGTTCATTTGTTAAAGTCTGTTTGGTCATTTGCATTAATGACTTTTGTTTTCATTTTTATATTTATATTTTATTCATAAAATTTAAGCACAATTTGAATGTGTTAGTGAGTTCAGTTGAACAGTTCAGAGCAATTTACTTAAACTGTATTAGAAAAGTAGTCAAAAACGTGACGTATATACTATGTATATTTTAAAAGTAACATAAAAATGTGCAATTATTTGTCATTTTACAACATACAACAAGGTGCCTTGCTCAAGGGCCCAGTCCTCTAACCGTTAGGCCACGGCTGCCCAACATAATACTAACATAATAACATGAATGTTTATACTCCAGTGTGTCCCATTTTATTGACCAGTGCTTTTTTATGGAGATGATGTTGTGTGTGTACATTTCAATGGCTGTAATAACAACAGGTGCAGCTTAAAGTAGCTGAATTCATTGCTCTATACGTTTGGACATTTAGAGATATAGTGTATATAAATAAATTGGCAGTCAATTCACAGCAAAAATGAAGGCCTTTAAAGCATTTTACATGGACAATTTACCTTTCTTATTACACAGTGGACTTGAGGAATCTTTTTCCTCACTGCTTTATGGTTTTGGCCTTTGTATTAAAATTTTAGAGTCAGTAGTGTTTGTTACACAATTATTTTTCCTGATTTTAGCTGTCAATATCAGTGGGGCCAAGTCTGTACTGGCGGCTGTCGTCTGTAAATTTGGGTAAGACATAAGATTGTTGATAATGCAAATGACAATTGAGGGAAATGTAAACACAACATGCACTTTCATTATCTCCCAAGGTCATAGAGATTTAAAATCTGGCTCATAAGCTGAATGCATCCTAAGCTTGAAAAGCACAGTACCACACACCTCTTCAGCTTCCATTCACACTTTGTTTAAACCACCACAAGCATCAGCACCTCTCTCCCCAACTCTGACTGCCTCCCTGCACTGGAGATCTGTGAACACGAAGTGCCTACACTTACAGAGACAGAAAGTGCTAAAGGGCCAGACTCAGTCTGAGTTTCGTCTTCCTGTCTGAAGGTCTGTGCTGCTGCCATCTCCAAGAAAGACGCCATTAACAAACTAAATGGCTAAAGACCCATTGCTCTGACATCTGTAGTCATTGTATCCTATAATGGACTTGTTTGCCTGCCTCCACCTGTGAGTAGATTACTAACTTCCACACAGGCGGTGGTGAGGCTTGGAAAATTCTCGGTAGAAACACTAACAATCCGCACAGGTGCCCCTCGAGGATGTGTACTCTCCCCACTGCTCAGTTTACTGTACACAAATGACAGATGAAACCACAGTCATTGGCCACATCCAAGCTGGTGAGAAGTCTGCTTATTAATTTATTATTTATTATATAGTGCCTTTTTAGACAGCCAAGGATGCTTTACACTCAACACTGCACAGAGCACCATTCCATTCAACATTCAATCCACACACACACTCTTAACCAGGAATGACCGTCCACCTGGAGGACTGAATCAGGCACTAGATTCACCCAGGATAGAGTGCCAGTCCACATCTGGGTAAACACACATTCACTCATCCATTCACACACATACAGACATTAATTCACATATACACTCATTCACTCACACACTTCTCAGAAGTAGCCAATTCACCTAACCTCCATGTTTTTGGACTGTGGGAGGAAGCGTGGGACCCCAGGGGAAACCCACACAGACACAGGGAGAACATGGAAACTCCACCCAGATGGGACTTGCTAACCAACAAGCCCTCGTACTTCCCGGCTTAGGTCCTCTGGAACAGTCACAACAACCTGGAGCCTGACTTTTTCAGAAGCGTGAAGAAGACAATTAAAAAAAAGCCCTTAATGCCATTCAACTTTCTGGTACACCTTCAGAAAAAAGTACGGTAGAGGTACATTATTGTTACAAAAGGTATAAACAGTAAATTTATCTTTAAGGTACAGCAGTGGTGTGAAAGTCCAGTTGTGTTCCCTAAAGGTACATTACATTCTCTTCACCAGAAGGAGAGGGGAATACTTGTAAACTTTCAATACAGAACTGTACAAAATGAAAGAACATAATACTAGCTCTGGAGAGTATTTTGGGAATATGAATCAACACAATTTAAAAATTTACAAACGGATACAGTTATGTTCCCTAATTAAAAGTACTGAATTTTTACCCTTGAGGTACCTCTGGGGTACCTCTTTTACCTCTGACAGTGTAGGCATTATCACTAGCTGCCTCAGAAGTTGCTGGTTCAGTTCTACACAGCCATTATACTGTATCATCACCTCCTTCAGCTCTGAAATATCTGAAAAATCCCTTAAGCCTGATACTGATGACATTTTCCAACCAGAAAACAACCCAAAGATGTGTCACACTAAGAATTAACCCTAAAGACCCAAACCCAAAGAGGACTTCCAGAAGGGAACCCAGTTAAATTTACTCATTAAGGGAAATTTGTTTTGCAGCCAGGTAACACCTAAAGAGAGTCATTCACTCAGAACCAAACCCAAAAACGTCTCCCACTCAGAACCAAGCCCAAAGATGTCTCTCACTCAGGACCAGACCCAAAGACATCTCTCAATCAGAACCAAACCCAAAACATCACCCACTCAGTACCAAACACAAAGACGTCTCTCACTCAGAACCAAACCCAAAGACGTCTCTCACTCAGGACCAAACCCAAAGACGTCTCTCACTCAGAACCAAACCCAAAGACATCACCCACTCAGTACCAAACCCAAAGACATCACCCACTCAGTACCAAACCCAAAGACGTCTCTCGCTCAGGACCAAACCCAAAGACGTCTCCCACTCAGAACCAAACCCAAAGAGGTCTTTCACTCAGGACCAAACCCAAAGACGTCTCCCACTCAGAACCAAACCCAAAAATGTCTCTCACTCAGGACCAAACCCAAAGACATCTCCCACTCAGAACCAAACCCAAAGACGTCTTCCACTCAGAACCAAGCCCAAAGACATCACCCACTCAGAACCAAACCCAAAGACGTCTCCTATGCAGAACCAAACCCAAAGACGTCTTTCTCTCAGAACCAAACCCAAAGACATCACCCACTCAGAACCAAACCCAAAGATGTCTCTCACTCAGGACCAAACCCAAAAACATCACCCACTCAGTACCAAACCCAAAGACGTCTCTTACTCAGGACCAAACCCAAAGACGTCT
The DNA here is from genome assembly GCF_029633855.1 of Hoplias malabaricus. Lineage (NCBI taxonomy): Eukaryota > Metazoa > Chordata > Actinopteri > Characiformes > Erythrinidae > Hoplias > Hoplias malabaricus. The sequence goes on from NC_089806.1 coordinate 10,165,465, forward strand.
CCCACTCAGTACCAAACCCAAAGACGTCTCTTACTCAGGACCAAACCCAAAGACGTCTCCCACTCAGAACCAAACCCAAAGACGTCTCCCACTCAGTACCAAACCCAAAGACGTCTCTTACTCAGGACCAAACCCAAAGACGTCTCCCCCTCAGAACCAAACCCAAAGACTTCACCCACTCAGAACCAAACCCAAAGACGTCACCCATTCAGAACCAAACCCAAAGACTTCACCCAACCAGAATCAAACCCAAAGACGTCTCTCTCTCAGAACCAAACCCAAAGATGTCACCCACTCAGAACCAAGCCCAAAGACTTCACCCAACCAGAACCAAACCCAAAGATGTCTCTCACTCAGTACCAAACCCAAAGACGTCTCTCACTCAGAACCAAACCCAAAGACGTCACCCCCTCAGAACCAAGCCCAAAGACGTCTCCCTCTCAGAACCAAACACAAAGACGTCTCTCACTCGGAACCAAACCCAAAGACGTCTCCCACACAGAACCAAACCCAAAGACGTCACCCAACCAGAACCAAACTTAAAGACGTCTCCCACTCAGAACCAAACCCAAAGGCATCACCCACTCAGAACCAAACCCAAAGACGTCTCTCACTCAGAAACAAACCCAAAGACGTCTCCCCCTCAGAACCAAACTTAAAGATGTCTCCCCCTCAGAACCAAACCCAAAGGCATCACCCACTCAGAACCAAACTTAAAGATGTCTCCCACTCAAAACCAAACCCAAAGACGTCTCCCCCTCAGAACCAAACTTAAAGACGTCTCCCACTCAGAAACAAACCCAAAGACTTCACCCAACCAGAATCAAACCCAAAGACTTCTCTCTCTCAGAACCAAACCCAAAGATGTCACCCACTCAGAACCAAGCCCAAAGACTTCACCCAACCAGAACCAAACCCAAAGATGTCTCTCACTCAGTACCAAACCCAAAGACGTCTCTCACTCAGAACCAAACCCAAAGACGTCACCCCCTCAGAACCAAGCCCAAAGACGTCTCCCTCTCAGAACCAAACACATAGGTGTCTCTCACTCGGAACCAAACCCAAAGACGTCTCCCACTCAGAACCAAACACAAAGACGTCACCCAACCAGAACCAAACTTAAAGACGTCTCCCACTCAGAACCAAACCCAAAGACGTCACCCCCTCAGAACCAAGCCCAAAGATGTCTCCCTCTCAGAACCAAACACATAGGCGTCTCTTACTCGGAACCAAACCCAAAGACGTCTCCCACGCAGAACCAAACACAAAGACGTCACCCAACCAGAACCAAACTTAAAGACGTCTCCCACTCAGAACCAAACCCAAAGGCATCACCCACTCAGAACCAAACCCAAAGACGTCTCTCACTCAGAAACAAATCCAAAGACGTCTCCCACTCAGAAACAAACCCAAAGACGTCTCCCCCTCAGAACCAAACTTAAAGACGTCTCCCACTCAGAACCAAGCCCAAAGACATCACCCACTCAGAACTAAGCTCAAAGACGTCTCCCACTCAGAACCAAACCCAGTGATGTTTACTGGTTTCTTTTTGTTCGGATCCACACACCAACAATATCAGCAGCAAGCTGTTGTACTTCTGTGTCTCCTAGGTAACGGGAGGCATGGGCTGCGTAGTGTGGCCGACAAAGAAAGATTTTATATCAAGAAAAATATTTTTCAATTTCTTTAGCATCTAGAAAATGTTGGTAGTTTTAAGTAATTTTATCTACATTTATAATATTTTATGAAGCTTGAAAATGATGCCTTTATTCTGTTATTAGTAGAATTCCTCTCTCAAAGCGTTTATAATGTGTTAGATGTTTGGTTTGTCACTAAACTGTGTACAGAACATATTTGGAGGACAGAAGGCTGTTGGGAAAGCGTTAACATTAATGACAATATTATATTTATTACAGATCAATAAATGTATGCACAACGCGCGATCGTCTGCTTCGCTCGAGCACCTCCCCCTCCTCCCCTTCAGCAGCGCCGTCGCGGACCCGGTGCGCACGTGCATTCAGCTCTGCGTTGTTTTCACTAATTGCTTTTTAGTGCCGTGCTCTTAGATCCAGGCTTTTTTTTTTTTATCCTGCACGCGCCTTTAATTAAACCTGTGATCGTCGAGTTGGTAGGCGCGTGAAGTGCAGGAGGTGCGGAAAGGTGCACGAGGGCCACAGCCTGCGATGCAGCGTCTGTTTTCATGATCTCCCTTCTGCGCGAGCTGCAGTAGAGCGGCATTAGCACATGCAGCGCGCGCAGCGCTCGCGCACTGAAGGATGCCCGGCTGTTCTACGCTGCGGCGCGAGGATGTGGAGCAGCTCGTGATCCAGTCATGTCCCCCGCATCGGCCGCCAACGCCGCGGGCAACGGCAGCGCGAGCAGCCCGGCCACAGCTCCGGGGCACGAGGCGGAGGTAGCGCAAGAGGAGGCGGAGAGAGCCCGCGAGGAGGTGAGAGGCACTACGCTGATTATCGGGTCCACCTTAAGTAGTGCAGCAGGTACATTACAGTGAAAAGATAGAGGGGACGGGATGAGAGAATGGGGAGAGGGAGAGTTGAGGGATGAAAGAAAGGAACGGTGTGGAGGAGGTAAATATCACGGTGACAGATGTAAGGAGTAAGAGACAGACTGAAATAAGAGGAAGAGGGAGGGAGAGGGAGAGAGAGAGAGAAAAGAGCGAATGAAAAAGGGGCATATCGAAAAAAATGAGAAAAAAGGAGGGAGTGGAAGGATGAGAGGAAACGGAGGAATGAACAGAGAAAGAAAACGATAGAAGAATGAAGAGAGTGATAAAGAGAAAACAGAGACAAAGAAACCCTCCTTGAAATGAAGAACCAGAAAGTACCTGCTGCATCATTTAAGGTGGAAGGGGGTAATTCAGACTCGTGATACTCGTAAGTTTCTGGGTGTGATTATGAGATGCACTCTTTGTGTCCTATGGGTTCACCCTTTCTGCTTCTCTCGGCAGTTACCTTGTTTCACGCAGTATCTCTTTTCAATGAATGAGAAAGAGAGCAGAGAGAGTTAGAGGCTCGGTTCTGCCTGGTTTACTATCAATTTATCTAGGGCTGGACAAAGCACGGGTAACTAAATTCACATCATCAGGCAAAGCATCCGCAGTGATCAGGACACTGTTATCAATGCCCAGAGACAGCCTGTTCGGCTGTACTGTACTTACACTGGAGGACAGTGTTAGATTCATAATGTATTGCAAATCCAACAAATAGTTTTCATTCATTCATTGTCTGTAAGCGCTTATCCAATTCAGGGTCATGGTGGGTCCGGAGCCTACCCGGAATCTCTGGGCGCAAGGCAGGAACACACCCCGGAGGGGGCGCCAATCCTTCAGACTCACACATTAACTCACACTCACACCTATGGACACTTTTGAGTCACCAATCCATCTACCAACGTGTGTTTTTGGACTGTGGGAGGGAGGAAACCAGAGCACCCGGATGAAACCCACGCAGACACAGGGAGAACACACCAAACTCCTCACAGACCGCCACACGGAGCAGGACTTGAACCCACAACCTCCAGGTCCCTGGAGCTGTGTGATTGCGACACTACCTGCTGCACCACCGTGCCGCCCTCCATCAAATAGCATAGTATAAAAATATGGGTTAAAATGTTGGAGCATTAAAACAAAATCTGTCTTTGATGTAATTCATTCATTATCTGTAAGCGCTTATCTAGTTCAGGGTCACAGTGGGTCCAGAGCCTACCTGGAATCACTGGGCGCAAGGCGGGAAAACACCCTAGAGGGGGCGCCAGTCCTTCACAGGGCAACACACACTCACATATTCACTCACACTTTAAAGTTGCCAATCCACCTACCAACGCGTGTTTTTGGACCATGGGAGGAAACCAGAGCACCCAGAGGAAACCCACGCAGACACAGGGAGAACACACCACACAGACAGTCACCCGGAGGAAACCCATGCGGACACAGGGAGAACACACTACACTCCTCACAGACGGTCACCCGGAGGACACGGGGAGAACACTCCAAACTCCTCACAGTCACCCGAGGCGGGACTCGAACCCACAACCTCCAGGTCCCTGGAGCTGCGTGACTGCGACACTAGCCTGCTGCTCCACCATGCCGCCCTGTCTTTGATACAATGCATCGAATAATTTCAAAGTTTGTTATTAAAAGACTGTAGTTGGCGTCACCTTGTGGAGAATATTACGCTAACTGCGTGAGTGAATATGTAGGTAGGCTGTGAGTGAGATACAAGCTAGTCCCGTGAAAGAGAATAAAATAATTTTTATGTTCAACATTCATATTTCTGTGATGTTTAATAATTCGGTCGTAACTGGATTAATATTTGGTGGCTTTTTAAAATAATTAATTGGCAAAAAAAAAAGATTTTAAATTCATATATGTTTAGTAAACATTTTTGGTTTCTGAATTTTGCTTCTATAGTTAAAGGCCTCTTTCGTAATGTTCAACAGCACAGGAAACCACATAAAGAAACCTGTCAGAGATTACTGAACAAAAGGCTCAGGAGTTAGCACATTGCTAAATGTGGCTAATAGACTTCCCCTGGTCGTTAGGCTGTTAGCATAGCTACATTAGCCTCGTTTGCCCCAATGGGAATTTAAAGAACAAAACATCAGACACCAACTGCAGTGGCTGAGCCACTCTATTACTCCATTTGTAAAACTATTTCCTTCATAAAGCTATGTATATTATAAAGGAGGAGGAGACTGTTTGAAAAAGAGGAAACTTCATAACATTTAAGATTGTTAAGCCTTCAATGAAAAGGCTCTGCATCATTTTTTTTTAAATGTTTGAACAGACAGCTTTGTTTGTAGGGCTTTCTCCTTTCTAAAAAGCCTGGTTTTGTATAAGTGGAAATAACAGCCTGAAGGCATTACTGAGACGGCCACAGAGCAGACAGAGCTTTCCAGATCATGCAGATATAATAACAGACTTACCTGAACAGAGTGCCTCACTACAGGCCACTTTAAATGGGCATCACTGTTGGTGCCAGACACTGGTTCCTGATTCTCGGAAACAGGAACAGCTTCTCCCGAGACATTCACACTCCACCGTCTCCAGGGTTCTCAGAGAACACTAGAATAAACAAACAATATCCAGTATGCACTGCTTCTGTTGTCAAAAACAGCCTGTTAAAAAGCACATGTATTTCTTGTGCATTTCACTTTTCTCTGCCCTGAGGTCCACTAATATTCATTTATATTGATTGCTCTCTGTGCCTCTTCATTAGCGTCTTTAAGACAGATGTAGAGTCATACACACATTTTAAAACTTTTGTTACGTTGATATATTGTTACGTTCTTATAACTTCAGTGCGAGTGCGCAGAGAATAATTGCTGAAAGAGGAACAGGGGATAGATGGATGGATACATTTTAAAAAACCCTATACAGTACTAATTACAAACACTTATGAATGGAGCAGCAGTTGAAAACCATGGTGTGATCCTCTCCTGCTGTGAAAAGAAAGATGAGCCAGCATCGGGAAGATGCAAAAATTTTGCTTGTGCTGATGAATGTTGATTTTTACTGCTACAGGCAGATGGTGAGGCAGGACTTGGCAAACACATGATTTTTATACATCCATCTTGCTTTGTGTTCAAGTGGGTAGGGTGGGGGATTACCACCATGAAGACTTTTATTTTACACCTTTCTTCAATGTGGGAAGACATCAACTGCTTTAGTTCACTTTTGCTTATGTATAATGAATTGGTTTAATTTGGTTTCGACCAATCAATTCACTGTTAGCAAACAATGATTGGCAGTACACTGAGGCACAATACAATAAGGTACATGGGCAACAAGGCAGTAATAAGGTAGATGCTATTAAGGTTCTGTAACTATAATGGAACCCCTTTTGGAGCTATTAAAATGTGGTTTAAAGACAACGACAATCCATAAAGGTGAAGAACCGTTTAATCATGAAATGCTTTTTTGGTTTGTTGTGGTTCTAAAAATATTAAATACATATATATTGCCCTTTCTTTTTCTATTTGATTATAATTTTTATTAAAAAAAATAGTGTATAGCACCGTAGGACATAGTGAGTGACGGCTATGAAACAAAGAGATGAAGCGACTTAAAATGATAATTTCTTCAAATCAAAGCCAAGTCAAAGAGGTAACCATGACAACGATGGAGGGGGTTGGGTTTGATGTTTCCTTTCAATGCCTTAGGCCACTTAAAAACAACAAACCTTCTCGTTCATTGTTTTTAAAGCTGTTTTTTAAAATTTACTCAGTAAAATATATAAATGATGTTGAAGCCAAATTTTTGTAACTTAACAGAAGGTGGCAAAAAAATTTATTGAATAGGAGTATTTTTAATTTTTTTTGTATAGGGTTTATTTAATAATTTCTATAGATTCATTCATCATGTCGTTTTATCATAATGTAAAGACGAGCTGGTATTTTTAAACTATGTTAAAAATGGCAAATGATAAAGATAGAGATATAAGTTGTTCTGAATTGTTTTGTATGACTATAAATTAAAATGTTAGCATCATTTGGATGCATCTTCGTAACCTAATACTGTCACAATGATGTACTTTTTTGTAACTCTGTTTAAAAAAATCTTTCAGCGGAATAATACGCCATTTTAAATTAGATTTAAAACAGGCCTTGTGTGTGTATCCAACACAGTCTCATCAAACATATAAGTGTTATTCCACTTCACCTGTAAATTCTGTGGCCAATTTGTGTCCATGTATAGGTAGAATTTCTTCAGACTGGTTCTGAACAGACAAATCATCCTTAAAATAAAAAATTTCACCAGATGCCTTTGTGGAGTGTAGCACAAACCCAGGCAATGTTCCTAACACATTTAAAATCAGGTCAAGTATTCAAGTTATTCTGGAGGTAACTGGGGTCTCCCTCAGACCTAGAGAGATCTGCAGTCTATCAACTGTACCAGATAATGAGGTGCTCTGCAGAAAGGTCAATGCTGGTCCATTATCAGATCATCATTCAGTCATGGTCGAACACGTAGCAGCTCTGTTCTTCTCACAATGATAATGCAGCAGTCAGGCTGTTCCAGCCACCTGAAATCCTATCAAGAATGTGATACTACAAAACATCTCTGGCTGTTACAAAAGATCCATTTTAAAAGACTCTTTAGGCCTTGGTGAAGCAGGGCTGGATGTAAGGAGCTCCTGGAGCTGTGGGGCATGAATGGAGAAATAGATAGACAGCAGAATAAGGCCTATTTTACATCAGACACAGCACATGTGGCAAGCCAGAACCACTCTGCAAGGCTTAGTATTTTGTTTTGCCAAAAAAAAGTGAGGAACAATCCTTGTTTTAAATGGACAGTTCCTTGCTTTTTGATTGGCAATATTCGATCTATATATTGAATGATTTGTGAGGAAATCTGTAAGGCAATGTTACTGTTAATGGATAAAATATAGCTGTTTTATGTGTTTCTTCTATGTTTAGGACATTTAACATTATTGTCAGCATAGTATACTAAGAGTTTCACAAACTTGGCATACAGTTAGCATCATGCTACATGGAGTATTAGCTTTATTTGGAGAAATAGTGGGACTTCTCACTCAATTCTTTTGTGAAATAATTGCTAACCAAAGAAACGCAGTGTATTGTGTGACTGTTTTATGAAGAGGAAGATGGGGTTTTCTACCCTACCTGAAGTACTGCATGCATTTTTCTTAGTCAGCAATATTCAGTGAAGTGCTGATTGGCTCCCAAGTGGCCCAGCTTCCTTAATAATGGTCTGTGGGAGACCACAAGTTTGATTTCTAATCATCCAAGGCTGGGGGTTTAAGAGATCAAATATTTTCCTTCTCTACACCCTGTCTCTCAGCACGATGCTAGGCAATGTGTCTTGTAGCTGACATAACTGAATTAGGCACTTAATGCCCTCCTCCAAGTGTGTTGAGGTCAGAGCCAGAGTGGCTAATCTGGAGATTCGGGAGGATTCCCGATGGGCTGGCTCATGTCAATCCCGAGTTTGGCATTCATTCTCCATTCAACTATGCATTAATTCTCCATTCATCTGACAGCGCAGCCCCTACATCGCAGTAGATTATATGGGTTCTACCATCTGTTGGAATTCTCCCCTCCCAAATGTTTAAGTTGGTTGGACCCACAAGTTGTATTTTCTGGAGTGGTGAAATTACACACAGCAACAGAATAGCATCAGTCAGTGGTGGTGGAGGGCAGGAAGAGGCCAGGTGGAGCCTAAAAAGCAAGGATAAAAAAAAGAAAGGTGTTTGAAGAAGATGCTGCCACGTGTGAAATTAACAGACCTGTTTTCCAGAGGACAGACCCCAGTTGCAAATAATTTAATAATAATAATAAAATTAGTAATAATAATATTTTTTTTCTGATTTAAATGTGACTATGTTATCTTACCAACATACACATATACCCAATAAAAAGGCATTGTAAGAGCTAGCTGCTGTTTCATTTAATCAAATTCCTCCTCCATGGAAAAAGTAGGCCGGGTCTGGGCATGAAATTCCCGGGTTGAGAAAGGGGCCCACTACGGCCCCGGTTGAAGTCCAATGGCATTATGTTTGTGGCCATGCAAAAATATGTGTTGGAGCTTCACATGTCTCAGAAGACGCATGTTATAATTCTCGCCCTCACTGCTTATTCGCTTCTTGTGATTGAGGGAGATGGAACTGACTATGACTAAATATTGGGAAGAAAATTCAGTAAAAATCCCCCCTCCCCTCGAAAAAGTACCGTATTACATTTCAATGGAACAGAATAACAAAAATGAATAGGAGCCGCAGGGTTTATATCACTGAGCTGATAAACTCTAGCAGCTAAAATAATCTGCAGAAAAGTGGGACACAGCCTTCACAGCTCTCTCTTTTTCCGGCTCTTGCCTTATCAGAACCAGCAGCACCTCTCAAACCCAGAATGAATCCCCACCAAAAAACCCAGCAGAAATCATGTCAATCCATCAGTTCAGCCGTGGGGGAGAGGGAATACCGCACTGGCTTTGTCTGACGGATTAGCTGCTTTTCAGAGCAATCCAGAATCGTCCTAACAGCCACTTCTGATTTTGCCAGGAAAATAATACGGCTAATCTCTCTTCAACTCCACTGGATAGTAAAACATATCTATTTTCCTGGTAATATTTTACTCCTTCTTTTCTTCACGTCACCTGGTATCTATAAGACAGTAAAATGCCTTGGTGATTTTATTTTAGTGCTGCATGAACACTCTTAATATGCTTTTTATCTTAGTGGAACAACTCAACATATCATAAGCTATTATGCTAATCACTAATCTGTGGTAATTACATGCATGAACACTTTCACTAACAGCAAAGAGCATATTAATGTGGGTCTAAGGCCTTTCGCTACATCCCTAATGAGACCAGTGTTAATAAAGTTCAGTTCATTTTCATGTGCAAAACAGTTTGGATAGTTGTACACAAAGAGCAAGAAAATAACTCCCATCTTATGATACTGAAAAAAAATGAAATAAAAACGGGAAGCAGCTGGAATTCTCAAAGGCATTGACTGGCCACCGCTGAGTCCAGCTTTTAACATTATTTAATGTGTCTGTGATTACTAGGGTGACCAGACATCCTCTTTTACCCGGACATGTCCTCTTTTTTAGACTTAAAAAAATGTCCGGCCGGAATTTCACAAACGTCCGGGATTTTGTTTTTCTAGAACTTACATAGAACTTCGAGAAGCGTTTCACTCACAAACTAGTCCCGCTCTCCCCTACTCCGATTGGTTCGCTTGAGTGAGAAGGGGGCGTGGTGAAGTAGCCTAAAATCTTCTGATTGGACGGTCTGACTGTAGAGCTACCGTTATTGGTCTATAACCTTCTCTGTAAACATTTAATTGGTCAGTCTGCACGTCAGTAGTCATCGTCGTCACTCCACCCCGAGACGTGTCCTCTTTTTCACCATCTCGGATTTTCACCCTAGTTATTGTTAGGATTGAAAAAGTAAACAACTTCTAAGACTGAACTTTGGAAGTGTGGTGGCACAGGTCTTGAAAAACTGAAAACTGTTCTTCTGAAAAGCAGTGATAAAGACATGTATATATTATTTGTTGAGGATTTGATGTTATTTTTGGGTTTTCAGCTATCTTTTTTTGTCCCTGTTATTTTTGTTTAATAGCTGTACATTTTTCTGCGTGAAAGTATTTTGCATTAAAAAAAAAAAAGTACTTTTAATTTAAAAAGTATTTCTGTAAACTACCCCCACTTGCCTGCACCAATGGCTACAGAATAGCATCCGTTCCTCCCATGGCTAGAGAATAACATCTGCAATCTGGGAGTGAAAGCTGAGATCACAGGCCTGTAATGTGAGACTGTGACTGTATTGTATTTGCATGGTGTATATTTGTATATAGGGACATTGTCATGCGTCTTTTCCCATCGTTCCTCTCATTGTGGGGTTCATGTGACAAGGTGGGGAGGATAATTATGGAAGCAGAGCATCATTTATTTAAAGCATGCTGCTGTGTAAAGAGCACAACACAAGTCATGCTGCTTCACACTCATGGAGCATCATCCTAAAAGCACATCAACAGAGAGCCACTGCCCAAGCTGGCCACATATAAAATGTACCATACCCTTTCAGTTTAAGTGGCTTTTCAAGATGTTCATATCTGAAACACCATATCTTGCGTACAGTGGACCTTGAGTTTATGTCTGAAACAATATCTCTGGTACCTCAATGTCCTGAATCAACACACACTGGGTTTTTTTTAGTTTTGCAAGACTATATTTATTTATGTTTTTGTTCTGACCATGCTTCCTCTGTCCTGGGACAGTGCCAGCTCAGTGACTGGACAACTGTGAGGAGCTTCTGTTGTTTCCTCAGGCTCACTGTGCCCCAGGGTGAGGCAAGATGGCCCATAATTTTTGGTTGGAATTTCAGCATTTTCTCTGAATGAATAAGCTTTCTATCCAGGATTCCCAAGAAGCTTTTACTCCCTCTATTTCAAACAAAGGTTTTCCACAATCATCTAGACACAGTGTTACTCAATGTGTACTACAGAAACGAACAAAGCTTTGCATTGCTGTGGAATGTAGCTGGCATTAAATTTAAAATATTATATCAAGAATTAAACTGAATTTATGTGAAATGTAAAATTACACCATTGTGAAAACAAATTTATACTCACATTTTTCTTATCTTCTTTCCAATTTCCAATTGCAGCAAAGGCCTCAGAAGCAGTCCCTGAGCAAGGCCCTATGTCGTGAATCCCACTGGAAATGCCTCCTCCTGACCCTGCTCATGTACGGCTGTGTGGTGGCAATGACCTGGTGCTCTGTTACAAAGGTGACACGCCTCACCTTTGACAGCGCTTTCAAAGGGAAGTCGATGATGTACCATGAGAGCCCTTGCTCAAATGGCTACATCTACATCCCTGTGGCCTTCCTGCTTATGCTATACGTGGTTTACCTGGTGGAATGCTGGCACTGCTATATCCACAGTGAGCTGCAGTATAAAGTGGATCTGGAGAGTATCGCAGAACGAGTACAGAGGATGCAGCAGGCCACTCCCTGTATCTGGTGGAAGGCCATCAGCTACCATTACGTTCGCAGGACGAGGCAAGTGACCCGCTACCGCAACGGAGATGCCTACACAACCACACAAGTGTATCACGAAAGAGTCAACACGCATGTGGCAGAGGCTGAATTTGACTATGGCAACTGTGGGGTGAAGGATATATCCAAGCAGCTGATGGGATTGGAGGGATTCCCCATCACAAAGCTTCGCTTCACAAAGTGCTTCAGCTTCGCCAACGTGGAGTCGGAGAACTCCTACCTTACGCAGAGGGCCAGGTTCTTTACAGAAAATGAAGGCTTAGATGATTACATGGAGGCACGTGAAGGGATGCACCTCAAAAATGTGGATTTCAGGGAGTATGTGATGGCTTTTTCAGACCCTGACCACTTGCCCTGGTATGCAAAGCATTGTGTCTTCTGGCTGGCAGCATCTTTGACGCTTTCCTGGCCTTTGCGTGTTTTGATGGAGTACCGAACAGCATACCTCCATTACCATGTGGAGAAGCTTTTTGGCTTTGATTATGTCCCTGGCACTCCTTTGGACGATAGGCCGTACTGCAGGCACATCCCTCGGGTCAACACCATTGACAGCACAGAGCTGGAATGGCACATCCGTTCAAACCAGCAGTTGGTGCCCAGCTATTCCGAAGCTGTGTTGATGGACCTTGCCCAATTATCAGCCTGCAACACATATTCCTCCCACAGGGTCCACGGCTACAGGCAGAACTGCGAGCGTTGCCACAGGGCTATCAGCAGCTCATCTATATTCTCCCGGAGTGCCCTCAGCATCTGCAACAACAGCAGCAGCCCTCGACTGCCCTTCAGTGGCAGCCGCTTCTCTTTGGGACGACTCTATGGCTCCAGGAGAAGCTGTTTCTGGAGGAGCCACAGCGGCAGCCTGAACGATCAAGTCTGTCCCACTGAGAGCACGCGATGCCTGGCAAGTGGACCTGGCCCCGAAGAAGAAAATCCTCCTTTACCTCCAGACTATCAGGATGCGCTATATTTCCCAGTGCTAATTGTGCACAGAAATGAAGGATGTCTGAACCATGATCACCGCTCATTGCATCGCAACGGGTCCTGTGTGGAGACGTCTTTATGACCCAGGCTTAAGAAATTTCATTGAATGCAAGAGCACTCGTTTCATCTTGACCTCCAAATCGAATACAAGCACCTCCATATTTTTATTTTATTTTTTTTGGCCTACAGACAGCCAGTAAAATCAAGAAATAACAGGTTCACAGTGAGGAATGTACCTTCAGGGACTGTGTTTGGGTCAGAATGAAAACTCTTTCCCAGATACGGATAATAATGAAACATATTCTCCCTTTAGACTTTACTTACAAGTGAATGAAACTGGAAAGAGTGAAGATTTCTTCCAGAGTTGCCCGTCTGGGTCAACAATATCAACATATTGCTTGATAACATTGACTATCCTTTCAACAAATACAGGTCCATCACATGCACAACAAGAATATAATTAAGAAGAGTGCTGTGTTTCTATTGCTGTAGGCAACAGAGCAACGATACAACAGCAAACTCCTATACTCTCTTGTCCTGTCCTGTGTTAGCTTAGGTCTTAATACACAGAAATATGAGAATAAAGTAAGTCCTGAACATTGGGAAAACTGTTAAAATGTCTTAGGTTTTTTAATACATTTTAGTGTAAAAACAAACAGTCTAAAATGCTTTGGGTCAATAGTGAATGTTAAACGGTGTGAGGGAAAAAATGCACTGTTCCCTAGCAGGGCAAACTGCAAAGTCAGTTTTGTAGCTATAATGCTGAATAGGTGAAATGGTATATTCTAGCCTTTGGAATGACTGTTTTTTGAAGCTGAATTGCAAAAAAAGTTGACCTTTTTTCCTCCTCAGACCATGGCAAGGTTATAAAAACAGACAGTTTAGCTTTCTAAAGCATTTTACCTCAAGTAATTTACATTTAATGCATTGTCATTCTCAGAGAGAACAACCAAATTGTGCAGCAGATAGAGAACAAATGCAAAAATATGCTGGACACGTGTAAATATCACATCTCAGCAACTGTTTTTCTTTCTTCTATTTATAGTGATCGAGTCAGTGCTATGAATAATTTAGCGTAGGCCCGCTAAAGGACATGGGAAGTTCAAATGCAATACATCACCTCAAGAAATTTTTGGATATTTGCTGGTGGTCATAATTACTACTAATAAATTAGCTTTTGCATCGTTTTCTGTAGAAAATGTTTTGTTTTCATAAAAGCATGAAACTGTTTTTCTTTACAGTAAATTAAGTGCCTAAAATGTGTTTTTGCAGCCGGTTTAAGTGCTTAGATGTTGCACTTGTAATGTAGATGAGCAAACATCATTTGCTTAAAGCCGTGGGATCAGATATATCAGCATGCAGAGCAGTAATTAGGCTCAAACTGAAGAAGGAAGAGAAAGATAAAACCCTGTATTGATAATGTAAAAACAAAAAAATCTATTGTAATGCAAATTTTTATACATATTGGGCTTCAAAAGTAAACATGTTAACTCTGCTGCCAATATTGAACACATCCTCTTACACTTATGTCCAGATTTTTATACACGTCTAATATTCAGCCACTATATGGGGCATAAATTGTGTAGAAGTTTAACTGTAAACACTTATGTAATCCATAAAAAATGGATTGTGCACAATTGGACATTCAGAAGCTGCTGAGCATGAGCTTAAGGTCACCAGGTCCAGCACTGGGTGGTGGAGCAGTGGGTGTGTGTTCTATTAAGTGTAGAAGCTCCACGTAATACCTTTGGGATGAATTGGAATGGTGTTTGTGATCCAAGACCTATCACCAAACACCAGTACTTGACATCCCTAAAATCCCCTTGGCTGTCATTTGCTCACAGAAATGTCCTAACATTATAGTGTAAATCCATCTCAGAAAAATAGAGACTGCCATTTTAGGGGGTGATGATTACTTATGAGTATTCATGACAGAACTGTCCACAAACCTGGTCATGTTGTATAGAAGTGTAGAAAGCTTTACTATAGAAGATTGTTTAATGAAACTGGTTTATTAATGTAATTAGAGCCAATTTTGGTTTGTCCATTCACCATGAAATACAGGGTTTATTCAAAAGGTAATGATGTGTTAGCGGGACTGCCATTATATCATACTGTTAGCTCACTGTGTGAATTATTTCACTTACATCCTGTCCGACATAAGTAAATTTGTACCATACCATTGTATTCTGCTGATGGTGTAATAAATAATTTAGGCCAAACTGTTGGGCTTCATGTAAATACTAAAGTAGACAAGGGCTCAACATAAAGCACAACTAGGCACTCCACACTCACTGTTAGAACAACTACTGACTCTAATGCATGCTCAGCTATTGTACAATGTCTATTTGTGCTTACACAGGACTTTTTAAAAACGTCTTTACATTGTATTGATTATACCAAGTAGCTTCAACACGAAGCTTTGTACAGTGATGAATATTACTGTTTATCAACTCACACTCAGGTTTCTCTGCTTCTGTTTTGTGTACCACATTGTAAATACCAATTAACATTTTTTATTATAGTGGGGAGACCATGGGAGTTGACTAGTCCAAATTATAGCTTAGATCCACTGATAGTAGCTGGGTCAAAAAAATTTATTGGCATAATTTCTCATTTTACTTCAAATATATCCAGCCATACAAGGTATGTTTGGTGTCTTAAGTTTGCTTCTTCACTGGAATCATGAGGTTAATGTAGCTAACAAGTAATGGAAGTGTATACTCTAGAAATGACCTAGATTAATTGCATGCCAATTAACAACTATTGCTTCAAAAAGAATTCTAGTACAATGGGTTTCAATGCAAGTGTTGGACCAGCCAAATGATTTTTAATGTACGTTATACATATTGCTGTCTCCAAACTGTATATGATGGTTTCATGGCGTGATATCAAATAAAAATGAGAAGGTAAACATGCAATGTACTTTGGTCCAGAATTATAATGACAACGTGTCATACAAAAACACAGTAAACCCAAGTAAATAACATGAATGTTGTGCAGCTAGCACCATGATATTAGTATACAGAATCTTCTGCGACTTGTTAGCTATAGCTTATTAGCATCATAGAGCTTTAGTGCAAAGCTTCAAACTCTATGATGAGTTATTAACTGCTTTTGATGAGTTATTAACTGCTTTTGGTTTTGGTTCATGAGCAGCCTCTTGCCTAGATATGAAACACCAATGTCATTTTTGGGGAAGAGGTCAAAAAACAGGTTACAAAACCTGACTAGTCAACAGCACTGAGGTAAGATACAGTGGGCGCTATAGATTTCCTGTCTAAATTATGTTTGATGATTGTAAATCCTTTATGTAAAGGTTTCTTCGTTCCAAAAAGTTGGTGAGATCTTGAAAACAATTCTGGTGGATGATCAGAGACAATTTTTTAAGTGTGGGTACGAGTGGTAGTTTTCTTTTTACCATTCCAGTTTGGGTTTGAACAGTTAAGTGTCCATCTTGATGGTTTAAGCAATTGTTATTTGGCAGATATTTAGTAACCTTTGTATCTAATTGTGATGTGCTAAAAATGTGTGCACAGTACATTTATTTCTTTAAAGGAGAGTTAACATGGGTAAAATATACTCAGTGTTTTGAATAAAAAAAATTTAACTATTTGATGTTAACACTACATATACCACTGAACAGTCACTAGTTTGACTGTGATATACATAGCGATGATATATTAGTCACATAATCATGCGTCACTTTAAAGTAAACTGAAATCAAGAAACAGACATTACGACTACAATTACGACTACAATACTATTATGAATACTAGTAATTTTTTGAGGCCAAGGCACTTATCCTGTTGAAGCCAAGTACACAATATTATGAAAAGTAAATATAGAATGCGTTTGTTGTTTTTTCTGTGACAACAACTTGGTGGAACTGAGGTCTTCTGTGAAACTTCCAAAAGCATTTCACTGCCTACTGCATATTTCCAGAACAATCCGAATAACTGCTAATAAACAACTTGTGAAGCCCTGTGGATGGACACTGTGTGGAACAGCATGTATTCTGTTTAGAAAGGTTCACATGGATTCTGTAAACACAAGGCTGCCTTTACAGAATGTGACATTCTATAAATCTGAGGCCAAATACATGTATCAAAGTTGCAGCAAAATCAATAAAGCAGTATCTGTTCTAATATTAGACGCTGTTGTCTGCTTGAACAAATGTATTGGGTTTCACTTCTTTATTTAAATTTTTTTATAACTCACTTATTTGCATAATCCAGCAGTCACATTTGGGCCAAGTCTTCACCTCTAGTGATTTAAACACAGTTTGCGATGAGCGTTTGATAATGCAATGGTAATTGGTTGGGTTCTCAATCAGGTTTGATCTCCAGTAGAAAACTATGGAAACATATGCCAATCACAACTCTTTAGGCAAAATAGTGTATGACCAATAGTCAACACTATTAAGCCCTTTCCCCTTTTCTCAGTTTGCAACAAAAAAAATGTAAACTAAATTAAAAAACAAAAACAATTATGCATAATAAGATGAGTATTTAACGCTGAGGTTTATTGGTTTATGTAGTGGCCGCAGGGTCTTGTGTGCGTTTGCGGTGGGCTTTATTCTGGTTGTTGTGCAGGACCTTGCATATGGAGTACTCACTCTCCAGCCCTACATCAGTGAGGCGGATATCAAATTCCAGCAGAGTATTGTTATGAGACATTCCCTCCTCCAGAACCTTCCCGCCATCCTACAACAAAAAACACAGCACATTATTTAAAGAGCTTGTTAAAGCAGATTCCAGTCATTACTGTACTATACTGTGCAAAAGTGGACTGCACCGCAATGGTGGCTCATGCCAAATCTCTGGGGAGGGTTGGGTGGAGGGAAATGGTTGCGATGATGGCTTGTTCATTGGGTAAATTAAGAGTTAGCCATTCAGACCATTGAATCATGAAACAAACTTGACACTGTCATCTGACATTAGAGTTTTATTTCTGTGGATAGCTTGTTTAGAAATACCACCAGCAAGCAAGCCCAAGGTTCATAAAGCTAAAAACTGAAGAAATTAAATTAATTAGTGCCCTATTCACTATATACTTAACTAGTGTGCAATGTAGGGAATAGAGTAGTGGGCCATTTGTAATACGCTTCATGTTTTGTATGATAAAAGCATGTTGGGGCGAGTCCCCTTGGAACCCATAGAAAATGAACTGAAGGCTCTGCAACTTTAAAAAAAAAAAATAGGTTGATTGGACTGTGATACTCAGAGGTCCAACACAATCTGGCAGAGCTTGGTTAATACAGGGCTGTGGCCTTAATGTGGTAGAATGAAAGAAAAAAAATATTTTCCTTTTGGTGTCATCGCCCTGAAGATCGAACTGCCCATGCCACAATCACTATATAGTTTGTTTAATCTGGTGGTGTGCTGTGAGTGCTGTGGTGCTTTGTGATTGTGTCATATCAATGACTGTGGAGCTTTAGCTTTTAGCTTTTTTAGTCAAAATTGCAGCATTCTAAGGTCAGAATACAACGATGACTGAGCAGATCAAATTCTGCATTCCGGAAAAACACAGACTAGACACTGCTGTTCCAGCAGGCTAGTGTTTCTTGACAAAGGAGCCAGTGCTTTCTCTTGAATGAGGCAATTATTTCTAATACAATTTGCTTTGAATGAGAAGAAGAAGGCGGAAATGAGGGAGTAAAGACCCCAGTGAAGAAGCTGTAGAGATGATGAGACCCACAGGGAGCAGTAATCCCCTCCACAGCTCAGCGTGTTAGTGCAATTCTGTCCCAGCTCCATGAATAATTGAGCATGCATTACAGTCAAAACGACAAGGATGAATCTTTTCATGTTCATGTCTGTAAACTGAGCCACTGCAAAGAGCTGACTCTGTACCACCTTAAATACAGGATTTTAGAGTGTACAGTATATAATCTGTTTGCTTAAGGCTTAGCATCAGTTTTCAAACACAGCTAATCTAATATCCTTCTAAATTGAAAAGTCCAGTTTTAAAAATTCCCCACACCCTGGACAGAGCACCAGTCCCTCACAGAGCATCACACATTTACCTAGTACGTCACTCACTGATACTTATGGACACTTTTGAATAGCCAGTCCACCTACCAACATGTGTTTTTGAAATGTGGGTGGAAAACAGAACACCTTGAAGGAAACCTACACACCTTGAAGGAAACCTACGCAGCCAAAGAGGGAGAACAATACAGGGTGCTACTGAGCTGCCCAAGTCTCTTAACACTGTAGGGTAAACTATATATTTATATTCCTAGACATTCATTCATTATCTGTAACCACTTATCAAAAAATTCAGGGTGTGTCCAGAGCCTACCTGGAATCATTGGGCGCAAGGCAGGAATACACCCTGGAGGGGGCACCAGTCCTTCACAGGGCAACACAGACACGGACACTTTTGAGTCGCCAATCCACCTACCAACATGTGTTTTTTGGACTGGGAGGAAACCGGATCACCCGGTTGATCCGGTGAGAGGAAACCCACACGGACAACACACCACACAGACAGTCACCCGGAGCGGGAATTGAACCCACAACCTCCAGGTCCCTGGAGTTGTGTGACTGCGACACTACCTGCTGCGCCACCATGCCGCCCTATTCATAGACAGATTTAGTCTATTTAGTTCAGGGCAAATTTCAAATTAGAATTTAAAAATGGAATAAAAATACTTCTATGTTAATTCCTGCACCCAATAAATATATCAGAACCAAGCCAAAAGCAATTGACATTAACATCGTTTGGCAATTCTATATTAAATATGGACATCTGAGGCTTATGAAATACAGTAACATATAGTGACTTTGTTTTACATTGACTCCTTCAGCAGACACCTGACACTGATTTCTATTTGTAATAAGTAAACTGGTTAGACCATTGCTTGTATTCACTGTCACTGATATATCTAGAAGTTAGAGAAAGAATGTAATGATGCTTTTACTCACAAAATAAAGTTTGGTCCCATCCAATGTAATCTTAAATGTAAGCCCATTTTAAACTTCAAACATCAATTTTGTTTTGGCAGATCAATTCTTTTGGTTTAAAAGGAAAAATGTCTGGAATTTTGTTTTTTCACCGAACTAGCACTTAAAATATAGAATATCACTTACCACTCCCAGTCTGTTGCAAGACAGGTTGAGGCTTTTCAGTGTTGTGTTCTGCACTAAAGCATCAGACAGTGCTATGGCTGTGGGCTCTGTGAGCTTGTTGGCTCCAAGATGAAGGGTCAGCAATGACCTGTTCTTAAGAAGGGCCCGAGCCACTGCCTGACCACCTTCATCCCCCAGCCGGTTCAGTCTCAGGTTGAGGGACAGAAGGGTGGTGTTGGTGGAAAGAGCATGAGCTATAGCCTGGGCTCCTGGGCCCCGGATCTGGTTGTTGTAAATATCAAGGCGCTTCAGACGGCTGTGCTTCAAGAGCTTCCCAATGGCTCTTGCTCCTCTGTCCCCTATGAGGTTGTGTGCAAGATCGAGCTCCAGTAAAGAAGGATGGTCCAGCAGGGAGCTCACCAGCGTCCGGCACTTCTCATCATCCACTTTGCTCTGATTTATTCTGAGAACCTGTTGGGGAAAAAAAATAATAATAAAAAATCCAGCTGAATAGTACATATTTTAGTAATTGTATTCTGGTCTTGGGGGGGGGGTGTTCTTCAATGATTTAAATGGTTTGTAAGAAAGATGAAAGACGCTTATGCACAAATCAGGGCAAAATAGTCATAGCTGAATTGTCAATATGGTAAAAAATTAAACAAACCTAAATTCTTGATTATTATTATTATTATTACTATTAATTGTATTAATGTTTTTTTTATTGGGCACATTTGTGACGTCTTATATGTGTAAATAAAGCATTAGAAAAAGAAGAGACATCCATTTGAACCTTTAAAGACTTGCAGGACTTCAGGGCCTTAGCCAGTGATTCACAGTCACGGAAAGTAAACTCAAACAGATTCCATTCAAAGTTCATGCCACAGCTTTTAACTCCATAAAGCAGCTGCAGTTCCTCCAGGTTGGGCAGCTTATCCAACAGGATTCTGAAGTCAAAGTGGTCCATAAATGGCCCGTCACTGCCCACCTCCTCGCTGACAGAGTCTGAGGGGTCCTCGTCCTCAAACTTTGCTGGTTCTTTAATAGGGGGAAGGAGTTGAGATATTCTCAGCCTTCTCACATAGTTTTGACAAAGCGGCACCTCGTCCAGCACTACACTGAGGTCAGTGACGCCCGGAATGAAAAGTTCAATGACGTTTTCCAGATGGCGCTCAAAGAACATGCGTTTCCAGCTTTGTCCATATTCAGAGATATCTCCTATGCCCCAGCGTTCCTCACAGCAGCGTTTCCAGAACCCCTCATCACTTATCAAATTAGCGGTTACACTCAGAGGCAGAGATGGAGACAGTTGCTCCAGGACAAAAGCTTTCTGACTGGGCAAGAGCTCATCAAGAACAGGCTTCTCTGGAATACATCAGTGCATAACCATAAATCAGTAACAGCTAAAACACTGGAAAACAAATCATATCTCAACATCCTTCAAAGTCTGGACACACCTCATTTTATACTCTTTAGACTTCTGTTGTGCCTTTAGTTAAGGAACAGAATACGACCATAAATTTTGTCAATTATATTTTTTATGTTGATTTCTCAAATCTGTCTTCAGTCCAGTCTTTTCATTTTAAACTTATATTTTTAAAAGTTTAAATATATGCACTATTTCCCCTTGAAAACATGAATGTAGGTGAACAAGTTGTTTGTAGATTTAGTGAACAACAGTACAGGCCCTTTTTATTACAATGTATACCAACTACCAGCCGAATGTTAAAATATTTGTGTAATATGAACCATTAAAAGTGCTTGTATGTATAAAATGTATGTGATGCTACTCCTGTACAGAACGAAGAACAGGGCTGGAGATGATTCTGAGATGATCCAGAACTCAAACTGAGAAAGAAATTGAGACTGGAATGCCATGTAAATGTACCAGTTGTAGAATAAATATTACTTTCAAAATTCTTCACTATGTGCTGGAGACACAGGTTTGTCAGTAAGGGCACCACAGCGAGAGACCATTCTGGGTCTTCAGCTATAATTCTGCGCATTCTCCTTGGGTCTGCAGCAGGGTTCAGCTTTGCTACCGGAGGATGAATGCCAGCTGGAGCTTTGCTCTTGGACATCTTTTTGGCTGCGATGTTGAAGTCTCCAGATGGGCTTTCTGTTTAGGGGAACACACACAAAATTAAATAAACATTTTTAAATGTTTACATATCTTTACATACACATTTTTAAATATCTAGTCTAAAAACAGGGTCTGAATTTTTTTAACCCTCTTGAATATATCTTTTGCTGTCCAATTAAAAACATGTATCTCAATATTTGTGGATTTTTAGTTTACTAGCTACATCATTTGAACACATCAACTGAAAAATTAATGATGAATGGGCCAATAGAAATGCTCCAATAATCTTTTTAGACTGACTTGCATTTAAAGTTGACCGTTGTTATTTTGGGAGATACATATTTTCATAAGTTTGAATCATAGGTTTGATAATTTTTTGTTAGAAAAAAAAGAAAAATTATGTACTAAAACTTTAAAGGCTAAGCACCACTTAATGGACCTCCATGAATATTTCACACTATTTGGTTACTGACATATATAAGTATGAATTAAAATAAAAAATATCATGCTTAATTTGCTTTAAAACTGACAATTTTATTAAATTGACGGAAAAACCCGAGCTCGCTACGGAAATTCTTGAACGCAACCGTGACGTCACTGGTGGACAACCGCTGAACAACGCCGCTGTAAAACACCGTTATGACTGACTGTTATGACAGTATCTAGCTAAATAACCAATATTATTCATGACAATAGCCTAGCAATAAGCTAAACTCAAATGTAGAGGTACCGTTATTCTTGTAAATGTGATCGAAGTCGAACTGGAATTCATCCGACACTATAAACCTCCGTAATGCAGCTACGTAGCCGAGTATAATCTGAGACACCGAGTTTAGCGAGTCAAGCTAACGTTAACTAACACCAACTAAAACAGGCGAGGGGGGGGCAACGGTCTTTTAAACGTTATTCCTTGAATTAGTAAGAAATAACATGTTTTCTGACTATCAATAAACACAAATCCCACTGTATTTATTTGTTTGACACGTTCATAGAGCTGGTGCTTAGCCTTTAAGTTATTTTCAAAAGTATTTTTATGCTTCTGTAAGGCTCATGTAGAGACATCAATATAGGAAAATTAGGTCTAAAAAGGTTTTAATGTTACAGTAAATTATATACACTTTTTAATAAAATATTAACTCTTAAGAAAAAAAACTAAAGTCGTTTACATGTCTAAATGATTATAAACTTTAAAAAATGGTGTGTTTTACTGTTAAACGCTTTATTCTAGAGAAACTCACAGAGCCGGAGACGGTGGTGGTGAATGGAACCAGACGATCTTGGAACTAGTCAGGTCTCTAAAACCCAGCGCAGGATAAATATATGAAGGAAATGGATACTCAAACACTGCCCTGAAACGTGTTTTAGGAGTTTAATTAAAGTGACACGCATCTATTTTAGCAGCTCATCAAATCATATAACTGAACGCTATAGTGTAATATAAATAACAAGTATAAAAATAGTATTCAAATAAATTCAAGCAGCTGAGGGCAGCTAACTTTATTAACTTTTTAAGGCGAAAATATGAGGAAGGCGATACATGAACAGAAGATATGATTGTAATACAGAACTGAGAAATAAGCTGTTTGTTAACTGAATAATAAGAAATAACCTAAAATTAAAATAAATCTGCCGTTAGAAAACGGTCCTCTTTACCTTCAGTTCTGCTTTCACTGCCAGAGTTTCATGTTGTCGTGGTAACAAACACTGTGCTGTGATTGGCTTGATTTAGGAAAGGGGCGGGACTTACCAGAAAACAGGTGGTGGTGGTGGTGGTGTGCTCGCTCATGGATCTAACTGGTTATTTTGCATATATTCTAGTGTATATTAAAAAAACACATGGTCATTTAAACAAGGTTAAACTCCTGATTATCCTGGAGTGGGGTTTAATTTGTTCAATTTACATGTCATTCTTTGGACTTCTTTCAGTTTCTATTTATTTATTTTTAAATCAGCAGGCATTTTCTTTCATTTCTATTTGATTTCTAGGTGCACATATGATTTATGAAAACGGCATCTTTATTCATCTGTACACATTGGTGTCCACATCAGTGAAGATCTCACCTGGTCCTACAACACATGCCAGATTATCAAGAAGTCCCAGCATGGGAGCAACTTCTACAGGTGTACAGTTGGGAATATCCTCGTCAGCTCAGTCACAGTATGGTACGGAAACTGGACTGTTCGGGTCAGAAAATCTCTCCAGTAGGTGATCGAATCTGTACAGACCATCTCTGGAGCAGTGTTCCCCTCATTACTGGACATTTACCATTCCAGGACCATCAGGAGAGCGCTCAACATCATACATGCAATATACATATACATCCCCAGCACAGCCTCTTGTACCATCAAGCAGATGATAAAGAGGTAAGTATTCAGAGACAGGCAGACTCATAAATAGTTTCTATCCACAGTCCCTTCCTACCACTCTAAATGACTGAACTTTGGAAAACATGTAACATTTACACACAACATTATTAAACTATACTCATTTCACAGACACACTAGCACTCTTGCAGGTGCGGCTGTGGAAAATAGCCTGTGGAAAATAACTGTTGAAATAGCCTCTCCTCTCTCACTTACCAGACTCTCCTCCTCCTGGGACATACACGGAAGTGCTTATACGCAGATGTGCAGGTAGCCAATCAGAATGCAAGTGTCAAGACACAAACTGTGAGGCCAGCCCAACTTTTGGGTGGAGCATCTGTGGCAGAGACAGTGGGATCAGATTATTTACCATTGGACAATAGAATACATGGCTTGTGTTTGTAATCTCTTACACTCTGAAACAAAACAAAAACAAGTGTAATAAAACGATTGCCTATGAATATCATTCAATATTTACTGCCATGCCTTTGGCACAACACCACAGCAATGAGCCAGTTATAAGCTCTTCTGATGTGTCATTTATTTTTATTTATGTCTTAATTGGTTGTGTTAGTGGAGGACTGGCAAAGTAGAAAGTTCAGTGTAGAATGTAACCGCCCGTTTACTGTGCAAATAACAATACAACTCTTGAATGTTGAGTATGTTGCATGTACAAGCAATTACCACTCAAAAGGATGAAACTCAAAATAAGAACATGTCCTTTGTGAGAACAAAAGGCGGCACAGGTGCAAAAGGAACCCAGACATCAGCCTCCACTGCAGGTCTGAAAAACATGAGAAACACATGAACGCAGCTCTCTGTGTCCAGGAGCATGACAAACACCAGCACTCCTCATATCCTCACTTCTTTAGGTGAGAAAACAACCAGAGATTTCAATAAACACTTAAGTCTCACTTTAGCAAAAAACAGATTCACACCCTCAGTCTACAGCAGAGAACCAGAAACATCACAGAAACAACTCTTACTGTTTAAGCCATGTTTTATACATCTGACATTAAGGAATAATAATGTATAGAAGGCTTTAGTGTGAGCTACAAAAGGATATTAATGCTAAGATTATCTCGACTTGGAGAGAGAGTGTATGGTGTGATGCTTGTTCTTACACTTAAAAATATCCGTTGTGCTATCTTTATGATCTATAAATAAAAGTAGTGATCAGTATCTTGCACGTAGGTCGGCTAGTTTCAGAAAGACCTTTACGTTAACACAGTCAATGGTTTTTGAACTTTAAGTGTGACATATGTGTGAGGATATGGACATTTTACAACCCCTTGGCCTTTTTACATCTCTTACACATACATTCCTCATAATTTGTTCTGTTGTTTCTTGACTTTAAATATATTGAATTTATATAGAGCCAGTTTCCAGATTTACAGTAAGGCTACGTCTAGACTAAAGCAATTTTACCATGTGGATTCATCACTGTCATTGCCATTAAGCCCGGTACCAGGCCCTATCAATGTCAGAAACCCCAAAGCCAAACGTTTTATTGATAAATATGTAGGTTTGAATATATTTAAGTGTGAATATTGCTGTGTTTTTGTCCATTTGCATTTGTGTTTTCTTAGAATTACTGGGATGAATGGTGGGATAAACTGCAGTTAATTTCTGAATTACATCCTCCAGTAAACAGATCTAGAGCTGGCTCAGAGCTTCAGTGATTATACCGTGCTTAATTGCACTTGAAAGAAATGCTAATTTCTGATGGTCTGAAGGGTCTCCTCCAGTAACATGCACTCAGCTCTATTTCTGTCTCTCAATTCAATTAGGGACATAGAGTAAATCTGGCAATTAGCAAAATGGTGGTGGTGTGGGAGGGGGTGGCGTCATGGCAAACTGAGCTGTAACAGACACCCACATCCCAACCCCCCCCCCCCCCCACACACACACACACACACACAAGTGAAGACTTGGGAATATTTGAAAAACTGTGAGAATGGAAAAACACAAAGAACTTTGAGTACAAAGGTGTGAAAATGTCTCTAATCTTAAAAAAAAAGCCACACATGAAGCGTAAAGCTTTGGTGTGACTGCTAGGCGTGAAAGCACCTGAAATAAAACCAATGAAGCTCAGCTCAGACGTTGATCCTGTGAAGGTATTTTTAACCACTTAACAGTAAAGCCTTGGAGCCTGCTCATTTGCTCACAATTTAAAGAATGTCTTCAGGAATTAAAAGGACTATAACTAAATAAGTAAAGAAGTATTTGTTTTTTAAATATAAGGGTGTGTTGTCAACATTGCTCAAGGTTCATAATGTTCAGTTCAATCCACAGAGTGCATATTCAAAAGCTAAGATTATAAAATAGCCATTTTTGTAGTCAACTTTGAACCATATTCATATGTCTGTCTGTTTAGAAATTAGCACTTTAGCACTGTCTATTTGCAGTAAAGCTGTAAGAAGTGTTTATGCCCTGCAGTTTTATACAAAGTACAGTACAGGGCAGTGCCACAGTAAAACAATTAGTTTAATACTCGAGGCTAAACTAGGGTCCTCTTTTACACGGACATGTCCTCTTTTTTAGACTTAAAAAAGGCCGGACGTAATTTCACAAACGTCCCGGATTTTGTTTTTCTAGAGCTTACATAGAACTTCGAGAAGTTTCGTTCACAAACTAGTCCCGCCCTCCCCTACTCCGATTGGTTCGCTTGAGTGAGAAGATGGGCGTGGTGAAGTAGCCTAAAATCTTCTGATTGGACGGTCTGACTGTAGAGCTACCGTTATTGGTCGATAACCTTCTCTGTAAACATTTAATTGGTCAGTCTGCACGTCAGTAGTCGCCCCTCCCCCCCGCCCTCTTTTGGTGTCTCTTTAGGTTTATAGACGGTCAGGCAAAATCAAATTACAACATTTAGGTACACTATCGCCCACAAATGATAAAATTAGTCTCACAGAGAAAAAAATGCATCTGCCCTTTATATAATTGAATGAAGGGATATTAATGTGGTGCATTGTGAAAAACATGTATGTCCAAAATAGTAACTTCAAAGAGAAGGAAAAAATATTAACTTTCAGTGAAAGTCAATGTAAAAACATTTTAATCCAGTTATTTTGGAGCATTTCTGTAAGTCCATTAATTATTTTATTTTCACGCAATGTGAAGGACAGCTGCTGAGTTCAAATGATGTAGCCTAGTAAACTAAAAATGTTTTTCTTTGGACAGTGATGAACTATCAAATAGGTTTCAAATAGGCTTTTAATAATTAGGTTGAAATATCCTTAAATAAGAAAAAGAATTAGAAATGCTTACATCTCAGGCAGCTAATGGCCTAGTATCAGATATTCTGTACTAAATTTAAAACATGGCTGCCCACATGTAGAGGACATTATAGGTGGAGCGTAAACTGGAACTTTCAGGGTCTAAAAAGCAACAAGTTTCATACTACATACTACATTTTGGTGGTAAAATACTAGACTACAATAAGGATCATCTACAAAGAGTTATTAGAATATAGACCTCATTCTCCAGCTCTTACCCTAGGTGGATGACAGACTGTGGCTAAGGACATGACGTCCTGGATATTACTAAAGCCTGGCTTTTCATTACATAATTAGCAGCCTGTCCACATAGAGGGGATGAGTCACTTGTATCTGTGCAGCCTGGGCCCTAATTATCGATTAAACACGATACGGCAGAGGGAGTGTGAAGGAGCTGGAGTTAGCTGAGGGGGAAATATCACTGACTTCGTTCTTTCATGACACATCAGGTCTCTGTGTCCTGAACGTGACCCTGGGCCTGGCTTCACTGTCTCACTTCTGAAACAGCAGCTGACACAAAACTGCTACCCTTTGCACTTGTGTGGAGGGAGCTCTAGAAGCTGACGGTGAGGCGTGTGCTCTTTGCGTCAATCCCCAGTGGTTGAATCACAACTCTAACAAACAGCTGTATTCAACCTAAGTGCGCTGGGCAAGTCTGTGTAACACAAAGCATTATAAGAATCTAGATTACAACATAGACTGGTTAGTCAATAAAAGCCTGGTTGTAAAAGCAATGCTCTAATACACACTCATGTTAAAAACGTTGGGAGAAATTGACCCCTGTGATACTAATTTTAGACCAGAAACTTCTGAAATGGTCTGAAAATATTTTAAAGATTCTACACAAGGCCTGGTCCATTTTGAGCGATGAACAAAGGATCATCACTTGGACAAAAGCTGTGCCATTGAGCAATGCAAGTGTTTAAATGCAAAGAGTTTGCAGGTATTTAATGTTCTACAGCAAATAACATTACCTGAATATTCAGGAAACCAGGGTGAAAATATCAAATGGTAAAATACAGTTGGGAAGCCCCTGTGAAGTTGAATAATTGTAAGCATTGTAATTGCTTTTAATTAATTGTAAGAAAATTAGAGTCGGATACATTCATTCATTCATTGTCTGTAACCCTTATCCAGTTCAGGGTCGCGGTGGGTCCAGAGCCTACCTGGAATCATTGGGCGCAAGGCGGGAACACACCCTGTGGGGGGCGCCAGTCCTTCACAGAGTGGGATACAGCACGGGTTTATTCATTCAGTGGGTGAGGGCCTGGCTTTAGAGTAACTTTCTAGTGGGACACATCTATAGTCCTCATGGTGCAGCTTTGGCCAGCACAGTTATAATTAATCTGTCATTCTTTCTGATCAGAACGGTACCATCATCATAACAAGCTGCCCAACAGTAGCCCTCTGGCTTGAACCTGATCAGAGATGACCAGTGGGTGGAAGTACAAGTTTGTTTGTTTATTAAATACATAAAATGACAAATAACCGAATATTCTTCTTGTATTCTCATAAATCTATATAAGGAAATGTTAACTCACAATGTCCATCAATACATCATAGAAATGTACAAGTTTTGGGGATATATTACTTCACTGGGTTTAAAACAAATAACATGCTGCTGCCCCCATGTGTTCAGTATTACACATCTGCACATTGTTTAGAGGAAAATGCCAATTACAATCAATAAACATACAACTGGGCATCATAAAGCTACACATAATCACTGTCATTTTATTAAATTTTTTTATACATATTTACTTATATTGCTCCATTGGAAGACACATGTGAATGAATTCAGCTATTACACCTGCTTACACAGCTCATGAAGGCCTTGTTTAATCGCTTTAGAAAAGCATCGACCAATGACTCAATAGAATGCGATTCCTAACATGCCCAATATCAAGTATGGACTAGAGATTGGACTAGGTTATAAAGACCCTCAAGCACTGGGCTATGAAGCTGTGGAACTATCCAAGACATTGGGGATGATTTGGAGTCATGTTTATGCTACAGAATTAATCATCCAACATCAGTATCCGTTCATCCATTATCTGTATCCGCTTATCAAATTCAGGGTCACGGTGGGTCCAGAGCCTACCTGGAATCACTGGGAACAAGGTGGGAATACACCCTGGAGGGGGCACCAGTCCTTCATAGGGAAACACACACTCAGACATTCACTCACACACACGGACACTTGAGTCGCCAATCAACATACAAACGTGTTCTTGGTCTGTGGGAGGAAACCGGAGCACCCGGAGGAAACCCGGGAGACACCGGGAGAACACAACTCCAGATTACACAAATAAAAGAAAATTTATTTATAGAATGATACACCACACTTTTTTATAGAATACACCACACTCCTCACAGACAGGCACCAGAGCGGGAATCGAACCCACAACCTCCAGGTCACTGGAGCTGTGTGACTGCGACACTAACCTGCTGCACCACCGTGCCACCCCCATCAGTACCTGACCTCACTAATTCTGAAACCATTAAATAAATACAGTAATTTTTCAACACCTAGAGTAAACACTCCCAGAAAAATACACTGTTACAGCAGCAAAAGGGGAACAAACTCCAGATTATTCATTTATTCACTGTCTGTAACCCTTATCCAGGTTGCAGTGGATCCGGAGCCTACCTGGAATCACTGGGCGCAAGGCAGGAATACACCCTGGAGGGGGCGCCAGACACTCACACCTACAGACACCAATTTTTGAGTCACCAATCCACCTACAAACGTGTTTTTGGACCGTGGGAGGAAACTGGAGCACCCAGAGGAAACCCACGCAGACACGGGGAGAACACAACTCCAGATTACACAAATAAAAGAAAATTTATTTATAGAATGATATACAATAATATTACAAACAAAGAACAAAAGACAAACAGAAAAACAAGAACATTTCACATCCGTGAGGGTGTGAGTGCTTAGCTAGAGCCCTGGTTGGTTTTAATCACCCTATGAGGAAGAGTCACCGGAGTGGACACAGTACTGAGACCTGGGGTTGATCAGGTAGCCCTCTGTAGATGTGTTAATGAATGGATCACTGTCACTGCTGCTGCCGTCCTGGATCACAACCACTGCCACAGAGGGAGCTTTACTCTTACCTGTGTGCACAAGAGAGTCAGTCAAAAGCTCTATTAAACACAAAGTCAGCCGTTTAGTCCACATAGACACAGATAAAAATGGCCAAGATGGAATATGATTCCCTGGCAATTATTTATTCAGATTATGCCTCTTCCTTTTCTCCCCATCTTCTGCACAGTTTATTCATTGCCAACACACTACACAATGCTACAAAGATGGGAGGGTTAAGGCTGAAGGCTACCAGACGCCTGCATTATCTAGCATCATACTGAGTGAAGGGACAGAGGAAAGGCCACCCTACACAACCAGAGTGTGAGAAACGGAGCAGGAGTGAGGGAAAGGGACACTAGTGAATCTTTAAACAATAACAGGCAAGAAAAACAAATGACATCTATTTCATTATATTTTATGCAACATTTCATCCGACTCGGCTTAATAAAGGACACAGGGCTTTTCCTTTTCTCAGCGAATGAAAATGTAGACTACAGTTTTAAATTAACAAAGAGAAAACACACAATCACTTGAAGAGGAAATTCAGATGTTGTGTTTTGTTTCATGATATTAAATTATGAAGTTCTTTCATTCACATTTTATTATAAAAACAGACAGAGCGAAATGGCTAATGTTTTGATCCCTCCTTGCCCAATAAAGGGTACAAAACCGAAGACTTTCTGGGTTGGATGGTTGTGCACAGAATTAAGGCTTGCTGGGAAAGCCTTAAAGGAACACTAAGTAGTATTTCTACCTTTAAAAGACAGCTTCAAATTATTGTGATGCTCTACTGACCTATAACAGGGAGAATAGAGCACCTCTCATTGCTGTACTGATCCAATGCTGGTTTATTAGACTATGCAACTTCAGAATCACATAGCGTCAAGGAAACATAAATAGGTTAGAAATGTTTATAGCAGTATATCAGCATATGTAAACCTTGGTCATTGTGTTATGGTAAACTCTTAATAGTCGTAATTGAAATGACGGGATTGTTTGGACATGACAATGCTTAACGGGAACATAATTCAGTGCATTAACACGTTAATATTTGGAGATCTGGAGCTCCTACTAACTCACAAAGTGTGAAATAAAACAACACAGTCAATTTTTGGTCATCTGTCAAGTCTGAGGACATGGGATAAAAATAAGTCATTCTGATTTTGTCCTGTGTCTTACATCGATAGCAGATTATTCAGAGTAAATCTTGTTATAACTGCTTTGCAATAATTCACTGACTCACTTGATTACACATATGGCAAATGCTTAAAAAAAGTCACCTGCAGTCACATACTGTGAACGCACCTCTCACCTTTCCTCTCCTGGATCAGAGCCTGTCTCCTTTCCCTCATCTCGGGGCTCAGGTTCTCCACCATGCGGTCGATGCAGTTGTCCAGCACCAGAGAACGAGTCTGAGAGACGATGGACTGTCTGCAGATCGGACACTCATCCTTTCTTCTCCTCCAGTCTGTGATACAGTGCCGACAGAAACTGTGCGCACAATTCAGTGTCACAGCCTGAGAGACAAGACAAATAACGTATTTAGTTATGAAAGCCAACATATAATTAGTTAAGTGTAACTAGTAACTAGCCATTTCTCCGACACCAAATCTTAGCACATGTCCTGTTAAAGTAGGGGTGGATAACACTGCACAAATAAAAAAAAACATGATAGTTAAAAACGTGTTCACAAGGCACAATAGGTATGATATTCATTCATTTATTCATACATTCATTCATTATCTGTAAGCTTATCCAGTTCAGGGTCCAGAACCTACCTGGAATCATTGGGCGCAGGGCAGGAATACACCCTTAAGGTGGCGCCAGTTCTTCACAGTGCAACACACAAACACACACCTACCAATGTGTGTTTTTGGACTGTGGGAGGAAACCGGAGCATCCGGAGGAAACCCACGCGGACACAGAGAGAACACACCACACTCCTCACAGACAGTCACCCAGAGGAAACCCACGCAGACACAGGGAGAACACACCACACTCCTCAGTCAGTCAGTCACCCGGAGGAAACCCACGCACACACGGGGAGAACACACCAAACTCCTCACAGACAGTCACCCGGAGGAAACCCACGCAGACACCGGGAGAACACACCAAACGCCTCACAGACAGTCACCCGGAGCCGGAATCGAACCCACAACCACCAAGCCCCTGGAGCTGTGTAACTGCAACACTACCTGCTGTGCCACCGTGCCGCCCCGGTATGATATTCAGTTTTTCTGAAAATAAAGAGTGTTCTAAAATTAAGAACAGCCGTACCTCTATGAAAAGCTCAGAGCAGATGATACACTGCAGTTCATTTTCCAGCACTTCTGTCATCTGTGTAACAACCTCCTCCTTCTGGGCTTTTGCTTTCTCCTTTTCTTCCTTCAAAACACAAAGCAATTTTTTTTCAGTCAAACCAAATCCACTGAGAAAGAATCAATACTATCTCAAATACAAATTATTCAGGAATGTTCGTTTAAATCATTACCATAATAATTATGGCTGTATCCTTCAAAAATTTTCAAGCTGTTAAAAAAAAACCTGATGTCTAAAGGATGCCTAAATTAATAAATAAATCTGAGGACAAAACAGTATTTCCTAATTTATTTAGTTTCTTCACATTCAGTCTTTATTCCGTGACAAAGTGTGAAATATCTTTAAGACTACACATTGAAGATGATCTGTGTAAATTAAATTCAATTTCCACATTTCATTGGGATCACCTTAGTAACCTCTAATTCCTTGTCTTTGGCCTGAAGAACCTCCTTAAATCCTTCTCTCGCATGTTGGAGTTCTTCTATCACTTTTCGGTGCTGCAACAGGAGTTAAAGAAAACAAAATAAAAATGAATAACCGCTAACCTGTTTTCTACAAAGGACACAAAAACATCCATTTTCCATTTCTCACCTCTTTTAATGCATCTTCCAGTTGTTTCCTCAGACCATCTTCTTTCTGATGGCTCTGCTCCACCTTAGAACAAAGAATATTTGTTGTAATTAACTGCTAGGGCAGGGGTCGGTAAACTTTACCACTCAAAGAGCCATTTGGACCCATTTCACACAGTAAACAAAACACTGGGAGCCACAAAACCCTTTTGAAATTTTAAATGAAATAACACTGCGCATAACAGGTTTTGCCTTTGTGCTGTGTATAAACAAACTATACTGTGTTACATTTATAAAGTCAATGAACGACTGCAGAGAAAATGAAATAACATTTCTGCATGCAACAAAACATTTTTAACTCCGAAAAAAGACGTTGTGTTGACGGTTAAGTAAAATACTCAATGTCTATTTGAATCCTTGTAGTAATGGGGGGAAAAAAACGCCAAACTATCCACTAGCAGCAAACAACAACGCTGTCCTCTCTCTGCGTGCCGTCATTATGTCATTATTTTATTGGCGCTGTGCAAGTTCAAGAAACCGCACACTGGCGGGTGTCGCACATTG
Organism: Hoplias malabaricus; assembly: GCF_029633855.1. NCBI lineage: Eukaryota > Metazoa > Chordata > Actinopteri > Characiformes > Erythrinidae > Hoplias > Hoplias malabaricus. The sequence continues at coordinate 10,199,337 of NC_089806.1, forward strand.
GAAGTTGTGACGTGTATTAAGAGCGACAAAATATTTTAAATATTAATATATTTTAGATGTTACAAGATAGAATTACATTTTGAAAATGAACTAACCAAAATAATATACATTTTAATTAAATACTCAGTAATTATTTTCAAAAGCTGAGCCGCATCAGAGGGATCAAAGAGGCGCATGCGACTCTGGAGCCGCGGGTTGCCGACCCCTGTGCTAGGGACTTTAAAAATGAGAGAGAGAAAAGTAATAACTCAATAATACTCCAACATTGTGGTTTTTATTAAACTGTGGTTTATATTCCATATGTAGGAGTTTTATTCACAGAGACTAAGCCTACAGCCCTCTGTCTGCCCAGGACTCAAACAGTTGTATAATATTAATATAAAAACTCACACAATTTGTCATATATGCAAAACAAAGCACAGACCAAATTATGGCTCCTGCTGCTTTAAGCTACATCTTGTCCTTTGTTTCTTTTTATAGATGACCATGTCATACATTATCAGAAACATATAAATAATGTATTACAGAATACCTAAAAACTCAGCATAATTATAGTGTAGTGTTCTCCCCGTGTCTGCGTGGGTTTCCTCCGGGTGCTCCGGTTTCCTCCCACAGTCCAAAAACACACGTTGGTAGGTGGATTGGTGATCTCAAAAGTGTCCGTAGGTGTGAGTGTGTGAGTGAATGTGTGTGTGTGTGTTGCCCTGTGAAGGACTGGCGCCCCCTCCAGGGTGTATTCCTGCCTTGCGACCAATGATTCCAGGTAGGCTCCGGACCCACCTCGACCTGAACTGGATAAGGGTTACAGATAATGAATGAATGAAAATGAATTTTAGTGTATTGTGTATGCAATTGTTTTCATGTGTAGTGTTCATGTAGCTCATTATAGCTAAAATACAAAGTAAGATATGGTTATACCTCACTGAGGACACTATGATATGAGAATATGATTATATCCATTATTTTTCACAGACATATTATCAATATTTTCATATTGTACTTTACCAAAGGCAATATATAAATATTTAGAATTCTGGACTATGTCTTTTTGATTAGCATAACATTATATCATTTATATAAAAAGGGTACTTTATTTACAGGACATTTTAGCCTAGTAGCCTTCAGCATTCAGGTCAGTGTTAGAGGACTAGATCATATCCATTTCTTGTTTATTTGCTTTGATATCCCATCCAGTTTTTCCTGTTAATAGAGTTTTACATATACAACACAATGCATGACCTTAGTTAAGAATCTCTCACCTCTAGTCTCCTTTTCTCCTCACAGAAAGATTTTTCTAGCATCTCCACACGCTGCAAGGCCATTTCCTGCTGAGTGTTCAGCTGGCCTCTTAAAAGCTCCACCTGTTCCTGCAGCTCCTGCATTTTCCTCTGCTCCTCTGGACCCATGTTTTCTTGCCCCCCTAACTCAGCTGCCTGTTTCTGAGTGGCACCCATTCGCTCCTTCAGTGCTCGTAAGTTGTTGTTGTAGCGTCTCAACGTGGCCAGCTGCTGGCTGCTGTCGATGCAGTTATTTGAGCATCCAGGGGAGTCCTCCGGCCCTCGGCTGGCAGGTAGAAGCCTCGTATTCACAGACACTGCTGACGTAAATTGGCGGGCGCTCGATTTATCTGCAGTGGAACCGCGAAAAAGCTTGCACTTGGAATCCAGTGTAGTTCCTGCTTCAGTCTCATCAGTGCCAAACTTCCGTTTCGAATTTTTGGGCTTAGGCACAGATGCATTTGTCCCAGATTCTGCGCCAACAGCCTTTGTCAAGAACTTTCTGATCTTACAGAGGCTGCTGTGCACCAGGATATATTCAAACTCAACTGGATTTTCATTTAAAGGTACTCCAAGCCTAACAATGTCTCCCTCCTGCAGGAAATGAGGTTTGCGAGAAGGAATACGTGTTCCGTTCACCCACACTCCATTTATGCTCTGAATCAATAGAGGAAAAATAAAAGAAGCAAGACTTATTAAAAATGTTCAATTCTGTGATTCAGCAGGTGACAAAATCAGCACAGGTTGCTTCTATTCAATCACTTCAATAGCATTCAGCATTGTTTTTAATACAGCTTCGATTGTATACATTATTTACACTGCAATTTTTCAAAACCAGAACATGAGTACATCTCATTTAGATCTGAAGATCTCTCATTTCCACTGCAGCAAAAATGAAGAAGGTAAAATTAACAACTCATCACAATCAAGAGTACAAGATTACTGTTAAACATGAGCAAGTTAATTAAATAAAAAAACTTATTTATAACACTGTACCTGATTGTCAGTGACCGACCACTGTCCATCATCACACTGTTTTAGCATACAGTGGTTCCTGGAGATCATCAGTGGACAACTTACTGACAGGATCTGATGAGTGACGTTCAGGCCACGACCAATAGTAACCTGAATAGAAAGTTAATTAGTTAGTTTGTATTTAACGCCATATCTGCCCATAGGGCCATGTTCGTGGCAAGAAAGGTAGCAAGATGTAATTTATTTACTAATACAGTCTTATTTTAGATATGTTGAGGCTACCATCAATTTAAGTTCATCGTGTGTATTGGTTAAGTTTTGTTACCTGAATAGAAAGAAAGAAAATGGTCATTCTATTAAAAGTGGACAAATACAGTCTACAGATATTTAAAGAATATTGAGGTCACCAGTCTTCTTCTCAATAGGCCCATGGTGTGGTGGCCATGTATGACCTACCAGGGGATTTATTTGATTTGGCTTTATGCAATTGCCAATGGTTTATTTGCGAAGGAAATACAATAAACACTACCATACACACAAATGCATACAAAATTACAACATGCTACAAGGAACAATATGAGCAGAAATATTAATATGCTCAATAATATTTTGTTCTTTATTTGAGAATGTGCATTATGTCCATATCAGTTGGCTATATGTAACTTTGCTGCAGGCTGTGGATAGAGGTCCCCAAAGATCAAAGGTTCCCTGTTTTAGACTATTCTACATGTCCGGAAAATCCTTGGTATTTATCAATGTTGTGTGTGTTGGGCTGGTCCCAGTGTGCCAGACTGAAAATAGTCTGCCATTTAAAAGTATTTAGCCAACAGTGTCCTGTGACCACTGAAGGACTACAGCTTGAAACAAACTGCAGCATCAGACAAGCTACGGTCACTACTTTTGCCTCTATAAGGTGGACAAACACGGTATGCGTGTCTAACGCCCCATACACACATGCACAGTAACCCAGAAATGTCCCGGGACTACAGAAGCTGTATGTGAAAATGTCCATATTGTTTGTCCCAGGCATTACCTGGACTTCTTCCTGCTAGCACCCTAGTACCCAGTCCAGGTAATGTCTGGGGGAGTGCATGTGTGGACAAAGCCTCTAATGTTCCAGAGAATGATGCCGTACATCAAAGACACTGGCCCATGCCTAAAGCATGCAGGACATTTTCAGCTTTGAGAATGTGTAGGACACAGAAAATCTCCTGCTGTTCGCTACTTGTGAAAAGACAATTCCAGGACTTAATTATCCAGTTCATATGTGAAAGTAGCTTTACAGAGGGGCCAGTGAGGGGGCACAGTGTTTAAAAAAAACTGACAGATAATAACATAACACACCAAGAAAAATACCTACTCTGCGGTAGTCATGTAGTAGACGTGCAGACTGACCAATTAAATGTTTACAGAGAAGGTTATCGACCAATAACGGTAGCTCTACAGTCAGACCGTCCAATGAGAAGATTTTAGGCTACTTCACCACGCCCCCTTCTCACTCAAGCGAACCAATCGGAGTAGGGGATGGCGGGACTAGTTTGTGAACGAAGCTTCTCGAAATTATATGTAAGCTCTAGAAAAACATTCCGGTTTGTGAAATTCCGCCCGGACATTTTTTTTTAAGTCTAAAAAAATCTCCGGGTAAAAGAGGACGTCTGGTCACCCTAGTAGAACAACAAACTGCTGTTGTATGATAATTCTAATCGATGAAATCAATAGTGAATGTAAAATATTAGTGTGTATATCTCTCTAAATATACTTCTTTTAATCTAATAAGAAGTGATTGGTTATAGACTGAAAATAATTGTATGAATATTCAGAAGGAAAATAGAACTATGGAACAAATATAATACTAAAAAACAATTAATATCAAATGAGCCACAAATGTTTACAAAATATTAAAAATATAGAATATGAGCGATCAGGAATAACTCCAGAACTACAAACAACCTCATGTATGTCTAAAAATGTCAATTAAATAAATGACGATGCCGGGTTTAAGGTGTTTAACTTTTTTGTAGTGTTTTCATGTAGCTAACTATCACTGACTTGCTAAGAATCGCAGCTAACGTTACCTATCAGTAATGATCCATAAAATATTTATACATGTACTTCAGTCTACATCTGCTTAAACACTTGATTGTGCTTAAATATGAAAATACGTCTCCATTTTGTCTCAGTTGTACGAATTTGAATTCACCTGTGTTAGCCTTTCGCTAATTTTCTCCGCTCCACCTTAAACGGCGCTTTAAATAATGTCGCCACTTAAGGTGGAACAGACTACTGCAATAGAAGCTGGAGAACACGTACCTCTGAGTTTTCGTGCAGCCGCAACCAGCCGTAGTCTTTTCCAACTCGTTGTAAACACCATATTTTATCTCCTTCCGCGGATACTTCTCCGTCGGGACTGTTCTGCTTCTCGTCGACCTCCTCCATAATTCACATAAACGCAGGATTTAAATGTCTACGGCAATGTCATATTCACAAAGCCGCTCTCAACAAACGTTCAACTTCAGAAAAACGCACTGAAAGACATTAATCTAACTGCAAAAAACACCTTATTATACAAAAGATAGACGAGCAACCCCCCAAGATCAACATATTATAACATTACAACATTATTCAATTATAATATTAGATCACAGTCCTCCATCGTTTATTTACTTCTGTTCTGTTCAGTCTGAAGGCGGGATATCAGACATCACGAAACCAACCCCAAGCACAAGACTTTTGTTTCTTATTTTGCTTTGTATTTCAAAATAAAAGCCTTAAAATATAACGTTAAATGTCGCCTTTCAAATATCGACTAATCCACTGAAAGCCAATCTGTTAGAGTTCATTTATTTCTTAGAGAAAATATCATAATGCTTTAAAAGTGCTGTGCCAACAATACACAAGCATATCCTGAAGACTCCGGAAAGACTTTTAAATTCTAAAGACTCACGACCGGACTGGTTGCTTTTGTGTGTGAAGCTTAAGTAAAATGCTCATTAGCATCTCAAACACGCAAAATGGAGAGCTTAATTTCGAACTGATCTTAATATATTTTAATATAAAATAAAATGTTTTGTTCAAATTGTCGCTGGTGTTACCCCATCATGAAGCATTTATTTGTCATTAATTAATTTATTTAATTTTTTATTAATTAATTAATTTTATTTTATTTTATTAATTAATTTATTTTAATGTGACATGTAAATATATTAAAAGGAAAAGGTAATAATCATAATACAAATTATAATAAAAATACATTTATTATGTAGAAATAATAAATTAATATAAAATAAAAGCATGACAATTTGGATATGGAGATAATAAACATACATACATACATAAATGAATAAAAATACAATAAAATACAATATAATATAAAAAAAACGTATTACATGCAACACTTACAGTCTGAATCTAACCATCAGACCATTATTCCAGTTGTCTTGAGGGTAAATGTGCTTAGCATGTGGTGGACAAAGCTGAAAAAAAAAACTCCTTTCCCTAATTTCATGAAATTATGGTTATGATTTTTAGGATGTCCACTTTCTAAATGTAGGACTGGGTGTGACCCATCTGCTGCTGCAGTTTATCAGCCGATACATTTCTCACGGGTCAGTTTGACCATGTATCTGGGTGGAGGATCATTAGTTGTGGTAGCAGCTATGTGGTCAGAAACTGATAACTGTTGAAAACTAGAGGATAGGGAGCACATACATTTCATGAACAGAAATCCCATTTATAAAGTCTCTAAATAAACAAAAGTGCAGCTTTCTGAAATAGTGGTAATAACCCACAATAAACCATAGAGGGCGCCAGATACTTTATGTCCATGTCCTGCTACGGTTTGCTTGTCATTTACTCTATATGTATCTCAATATGGCTGATATTTTAAGTAGATTTATTTATTTTAATGAAAGCTTTCAAATTGTGTCTGGCACGATTTTGGAGCAATAAATAATTTTCTCCTCCAAAACAGTTTAAATTAAAGTAATAATTTATTAATATTACTTATATTCTATAGAGTGCAACTCACATGAGGTAAAGAATATTCATTCATTCGTTGTCTGTAACCCTTATCCAGTTCAGGGTCGCGGTGGGTCCAGAGCCTACCTGGAATCATTGGGCGCAAGGCAGGAATACACCCTGGAGGGGGCGCCAGTACTTCACAGGGCAACACAGACACACACACGGACACTGTTGAGTTGCCAATCCACCTACTAACGTGTTTTTGGACTGTGGGAGGAAACCGGAGCACCTGGAGGAAACCCACGCAGACACAGAGAGAACACACCACACTCCTCACAGACAGTGACCCGGAGGAAACCCACGCAGACACAGGGAGAACACACCAACTCCTCACAGACAGTCACCCGGAGGAAACCCACGCAGACACAGGGAGAACACACCAACTCCTCACAGACAGTCACCCGGAGGAAACCCACGCAGACACAGGGAGAACACACCAACTCCTCACAGACAGTCACCCGGAGGAAACCCACGCGGACACAGAGAGAACACACCACACTCCTCACAGACAGTCACCTGGAGCGGGAATCAAACCCACAACCTCCAGGCCCCTGGAGCTGTGTGACTGCGACACTACCTGCTGCGCCACCGTGCCGCCCCAGATAAAGAATACAATTATTTTATTTTAAATAAATAAACCTGTTTACTCCATAGATCAGGACCCCTGCATAGGGGTGGAGTTATATTATATAGGTTTCGTGCAAATCACTGGCACAGCCCTGCCACTGAGTCGTTATAACAGTTTCATAAATGAATCATTAGAATGACTGACTGTGCCTTTAAGCACATCTTTTGCGTTTATATATTAGTCATAAATGCAGCTTGTTTGTTTATGTAAGAGTGTGTATTTGTGCATTTAAAGATTTGTTGCAGCTGAGGCTACATTGAGTCCTTTGAGACTTAAAGAGAGGGCAGCAACTATAAATGATTAATATTAAACAAAGCCACATTTGAAAATAGCCAACAGAATCATGTGTAATGTGAAAAGCAGGGACGGCCCCTAAGGGTAGCTCCCCCCCCGCCCTTGCCATATGAATAGGCTTCGCTAGAATTCACACTTAATATATTCTTAGACATCAAGGATTAAATATGCTGCCTGGGCCTTCTCTTCATGAGTAATCTGTCTTCGAATGAGTTTTTAAGTGAGTGCAATAAATGACAAGGCATTTTGGAATAACTCACTGCTAAAGCAGCAGGGATCACATAGGCCTCACATAAGTGAGTAAATAGGGTCATATACTGATGATAGGAATTAATCACTTCTGGAAGTGCATACGTCAGTTACACAAGCTCACTGTTTCAGAATGCAAATGCTAACGTTCTGAAGTCAAATAGACAAGGATTGTCCACACACGAGGTCTTAAATGAAGTGGACAATGAGTGGACATTATAATATTGTCAAATTTATCAGGTTATTTTGTAAAATGAGTGCCAGTTGCTTCATTTATTTTCATTTGTTTGTTCAGTCATTCAGGAACCCTCATTTCCAGAAAAGTTGGGAAAAGTTGTTTTTTAAAAATGCAATAAAAGAAGAATATTATAATTGTCAGTTTTCTTCTGAACCTCAATTTAACGGACAAAGTCCAAAGGTTTTTTCACTTGATGTTATTGTGTATTTCTGAAAGTACATGACTAGTGTATTTTTATAGAGTTAATAATTCCATTTGAGGATGCAGTATATGAAGATTTTAAAAGGAAGAAGCTGAAGTACGCAGATTGTGTGGCTGAGGTGAGAGAACGTGGGTGGCACTGGTATATAAAGACTGGTGGAGAGGTGGTAGGGGATTTGTAGCCAGGTTTGCCACATCCTTGCGTGTGCTGTTCAGTTTTATGGGACAAAAAATAAGGGCAGGTTTTAAGGTGTTATCAGAAGTAGCTGGAAGGTGTTCTAAGCACAGGCTAGTTGGAGAAATGCACTATACAGGTTGAATGACAGAAATGTGTTAAGTACATGAAGGACTGAGAAGGTGAGTGGGTTGGTGTGTCATTTTATTGTGTTTATGGAAAATATTTATCATATAGTCCCTGCCCAATCAAAACCATATATCTCCACTTTTGTCCATTTTTAATTTACTACATCATTTGAACACTGCAGCAGTCCTTCACACTGTGTAAATATTTATTGATGAACAGACCAATAGAAATGCTCCAACATTACTGTGAATAAAACGTTTTACCATTGACTTCCATTCAAAGCTAAGAATGTCTTTTTTCCTTTTCCTGTAAAGTTGCTATTTTGGGAGATACATGTTTCTGCATAAGGTCCTCTGGTGTCACTAAGCACACATTAATGGTGCCAGTAAAGCAGACTTGGAGAGTGGTGGGTTTGAAATGCCAGACCTCTTTTTTGTTTAGACGTTGGAGGTGTCATTGGATTATTAAATACCCCTGAGAAGAAGCTGGTGATGTGGTTGCTGGTGGGAAGAGAGTAGGCTGAGGCCTATGTGAAGCGCTAACGGACTAGCATATATCTTATGCTGTGTAACTGTAAATAGAAACAAATGTTTAATTTGATATCTGTAATACTAAATGAGGACAGAGTCAAAATAAGAGGTTTAATAACATATTTCTAAAAAAAGAAGTTCATTTTCAAGTTATACTATAAGGAGGCGAATATAAAAGTTTATTTTGCTAATATTCCGTAGCGTCCTGCCTGCCATCACCACTTCTATCAGCTGGGACTGTTGAGCTTGGTGTCACTGCTGCTGTACAGTGTCTAGTAAACTGTTATCAATGCTTCTAATGTCAAACAAGTGAGACTGTTTATTATTGCTGTTGCTTGATGCTTAGCAGCCTGCAATCACTGCTGCTAGCAGCAGCTAATATTGACCAAGTTAGCCCATTTTCATTTGCGCTGCTTGCAGCTACTGCCCTATTATCACTGCTGCTGCTGCTGATGTTGACCAAGGGAACCTGTTATCATTGCTGCTGTTTGGCTGTTAGCATGTTGCTATCAATGCTGCTAGCTGCTGCTAACTGTGAGGCAGGGAGACCATTTTCAGCATTGTTACTCAGCAGCTAGTGGCCTGCTAAGACTTCCCCTTGCTGCTGTTAATATCTGTTGCTGGGAGCCTAATAGTATGTAAAATCCATTTGCATTACTACTGTTGCCTCTGAAGGTGCTACAGAATGTTTTACAAAAATAATGTTCTACTTCTTCTGAGGCAGTCCTCCTAATCTGGACCACGTGAGCCCATGTTCATCACAGCTGCTTGGTTTCTACAGTGAGTGTCAATTTAGGGAGCTTTTTTATCTTCACAGTTTGGTGCTGCTCACTGTCTGGCTACCTGTCCTCACTTTAGTAGTTTGTGTATTTTTGTACTGCTGTGTTTGTCGTCTGGTGTTCTTTGCAGCTACCTTTGTAAGTCCTGTGTTTTTGAAAAGTGGTATATAAACGTAAATGCGCCCCTCCAGGGTGTGTTCCCACCTTGTGCCCAGTGATTCCAGGTAGGCTCAGCACCCACCGTGACCCTGAACTGGATAACTGGTTACAGATGACAGAACGCCTGATTGAATTAATTATTACTACTACAACTATTCATTTTAGTCTAGATTTGTAACTTATGGTGCATCACGAAGAGAAGAATCATACAATGGGGAACATTTTGAGCAGCTGATGGTTTTCAAACTTCTGCATATGACTGTACACTGTAAAGCTCCTGTATGTAACAAACAAAAGCTGAAACCTGAAACTGGCCGCCATGCCATTTCACTTCAGCTGTGTGCGGTTTCCTCACCTCTCCCACAGTGCTGTTTAGCATTAATGCTCTGCACTAAAGGTTACCATGATAGTTTTCCAGCTATATCGCTGTCTTTGGGCCTTCCAAATGCAGCATTTTCAATGTTCACGTTATTTCTGAGCTGCAGCACTAGCTGTGGTTTAGTGTGTTCCTGTTATTAGTTGTTATATCCTCAGTGCCAACAACTACTTTCAAAGAGTATATTAAATTGCTCTCTGCAATGACCTGTTCTTGGGAACCTGCATTCTAAGGGCAGAAGCTATGAGCTTGCTCAGATGCATGAACTGCCCACTTGCTTTGGTTTATTTAAATAAGCAAAATAGATTTATAACATTTATAACATGTTTTCTAGGTAACAATACAGTATTTAAGTAGGATTCTTTCGGGTAGCTGGATAACTTAAGTCAATTGTCTGTTAAGTCACTCAGTAAAACATTTCATCTTATTTGTGGGCTTCTGTGTATGAAATGCAACTCTCTGGATTCATTGCACATTGTCACAAGCCAAACATTGTACCTTTATTTTTTACTACCTTCCTCCAAAAGTTGCATATTGAGGTTTACTCAGTGCTGAGCCTGGAGTAACAACAACACCTGCTCTATTCGCCCTATTTGTCACGATTTAGCAGAGACGAAGAGGCGGAAGTAATTGCAGAAACAGTCATTTAATTTTACTGAGAAGGACAAGCTAAATTAACCACAGGTGTTAACTATGAAATGGGAGGAAACTGGAGCACCCGGAGGAAACCCACACAGTCACGGGGAGAACACGCTTAACTCCTTACAGGCAGTCACCCTGAGTGTACCAAAAATACTCTAAATACATGTTAACTTTATCATTACATATGCTTTTAGAAATAATAATCACACCACACACTTTTGTTAGGGTGTGATTTATTTCAGGTCAGAGGAGCATTACAGTGATAGTGAAGCTATATTTTTAAGGTAAAAATACTACCAAGTGATGCTTTTAAGGTACCAAAAGTGGTGTGAATATTATTTCTAAAAGTATAGGAAATGATAAAGTTAACATATATTCAGATGTTTTTGGTACACTCACAGTGACTGTCTGTGAGGAGTTTGGTGTGTTCTCCCTGTGTCTGCGTGGGTTTCCTCCGGGTGACTGTCTGTGAGGAGTGTGGTGTGTTCTCCATGTGTCTGAGTGGGTTTCCTCCGGGTGACTGTCTGTGAGGAGTGTTGTGTGTTCTCCCTGTGCCTGTGTGGGTTTCCTCTGGGTGACTGTCTGTGAGAAGTGTGGTGTGTTCTCTCTGTGCCTGTGTGGGTTTCCTCTGGGTGCTCCAGTTTCCTCCCACAGTCCAATAAAACATGATGGATTGGTGACTCAAAATGTCCATAGGTGTGAGTGAATGTGTGAGTGTGTGTCACCCTGCGAATGGCGCCCTCTCCAGGGTGTAATTCTTTTGTTTTTCTATTATTACTATTACTTTTGTTATTATTATTATTATTATTATTATTATTATAATTTTTATTATTATTATTATTGCATTTTAGATAAAGGCTTTCACTCAGGGTTATTTAGTACATATCATTAACCAAAATATTGTAACAAGTACTGAGAGAGAGAGAGAGTGAGAGAGGGAGCGAGAGAGTGTGGGTGAGAAAGAGCGGGTAAAGAAGTGTGAAAAGGGGAGAGAAAAAATGCAAAATGTAAACGTCAGTGAAAGAAGGAGAGTACATGAAATAGAATGGGCAGAGAAACAATATAATAAATAAGTAAATAAAAATGCCAAAGTAAGTGTGAGAGGTTAAGAGAGAAAGAGAGAGAGAGAGAGAGAGAGAGAGAGAGAGAGAGAGAGAGAAAGAGAGAATGAATAACTATTGTAAAGGTTTACATCGCATAATGTGGGCTAAGTGCACATGGCAAGAATCAAAAATACAAAAATACTTTTCTGAAAGTCTTCTGTGTGCTATATTTGGGCCATTTTGTCATTCAGTGACAGGTAGAAAGTAACAGACTTCAAAAGAGAGGATGAGAGGTGTAATGGTTAACAGGAAGCACTGTGGAGGAGGCATAAAGGTGAAAAACCTGCTGCAGTTTAGTGACACATTTATTCACTGTAGATGAAGAGACTGATCAGCGTTAATCTCCGGAACACCCACTCATTTCAGGATGAAGAAATCAAATAGATAAAATGTTGTGAAAATGATATAATAATACAATATTCTTAAACCCTAATGTAAAATAATGTGAACTGTAAATAAAATAAAGTAATCTGAATGTTTATCACAAACCACCACATTCTCCATTAGAGCTAGTTTGGAGGAGGACCCTACTGCTAGTTGGGTTACATCAGACAAAAGACCACCACACAATACCCACCCAGAGAGGAGAATAATTATGTCTTTTTGGATTTAAAGGTGACATTCACGATGTTTAATATAAAAAAAAATGTCATAAAATTCTGAGGACATTTCTTCACCAGATCTCCAGTCTGTTTGTGTGGTTGACTTGGTCTAATGTGTTTAAAAAGCCCACGTGTCTGCAAATGGGTAAAAAACAAAGTGTATCGTCAGGTATGCTAGGCTTTCTCTCTCTGCTCATGGCAGAAAATCTGCATTTTGGAGGATATTAGATAAGGAAGAGATCTGCGAAAGTTGAAAAGCATGAACTGAGATGAGGATATTGCTCTATTCCTGCACCATAGGTGGGTAATATTTACTTATTTTTGTTGTAGATGGAACAGACTCTAAATTTGAGAGAGCAGTAATTGCAAAGTACAGAAAGTAATCACAGACCAAAAGTGCTACAAAACTGAACAGCTTCCGAATGTAAACAAACCAGAGAACAGCATTTCCCTACAATTGTAGACAAACATCTAGACAAAAGCCTAGACAAAAAGAAACAAGTAAAGCCTTCATGTGAAGCAACAAACCAACATATTTAGTGAAGAAAAATTAGAGCTGAGGTTTATATTTATGATTAATCAAAATTTACTTTCCACTTTTGACGTTTGGTTTCCTAATCCATTTTTAAAAGAGATCTCCATTTTGGAGATTAAAAGCTAACCTTGCTATCACACGTGAAGTCAGGTCAAATGTACTTCTATAGAACCTTCTACAACTTGATCTTGTCACAAAGCAGCTTTACAGATGTCCAACATTTAAACAGAATTTTAAAATCCAACACTAGAAGTCAACAGGTACCTATATATTTCATGTTTTTTTCATTCATTCCCAGGTCGATGAGATGTAAACACAGACATTGTATGACTCAATGTGAACTATAAAAATGAGTAAAAATTCACTGTGTAATTGAATGTTATTTGCCTTTTAATATTTCAATCCCAAAGACTCAGAGTGAGACCAGTTGTGATTTCTAGGACACCCAGTCTTGGATGGCTGAAGTATCACTGGTAATTGAACTTGCTGTGACAGTTTGGAACCCCCATAAATAAATAGATGCAATTATTTTTATGGTGTTTAAGAAACAATGGTCTTATCCAGACTGATTTACAAAGTGCCTCATCATCATCTACTCACAGAATACTTCAGAGTACAAACAGGATTAAGCCAAATACCACTGAAATAAGACACAAATATAAACATCACTGGTGTAATGTCAAAAAACTAGTGTTGGTGGCAGGGAAAGTGAAGCAAGTTGCAATTCATGACATTTCAACACAATTTAAATTACTGCAGTAAGTGCAGGATAAGTGGTCAGTTAAACAGTGCACAAATGGATGCGTTTAAAGCCAGCGAAGGCTGTTAAGGCAAATGAATGCTGGTGAAAGGGTGTTCCAACATCTCAGTTCCAGGATCATAAATTCCCATCATGATTGGACGGGCCGGTCTATTCTTGGCTTTGTAGGCAAGCATCAGGAATTTATATCTGAGGCGTATACAGAAGATCCACATAAATACATTTTGAAAGACTGAAGACTAGCCCTGCAGCTGCAGCCTCGATGATCTGAAAAGGCCAGATAATCCACAGAGTATAACCAGAAAGACCTCCTGAGAGAGAAAGGGTCAAATCTTGCAAAAGTTGTACGAGAGAAACCACAAAAATATACAACACACTTTTTGTTATGAAATTAATACAATTTAATTGTTTTGTTTGGACATTCTGCACTTTGTTTCATTAAGTGTAGAGAAATAATTTATTTTTGAGCATACATCTTAAAGTTGATTTATACTTTAGAGTCTGTGTTATACACAAGCATTCTTATAGGTGCCAGCCAACATAGTTCAATGTAATATAAACATGTAACTAGCAGTGAATGTGTAAACAAGTAACCATGAAAAAAGCTCATACTTTGTTGCACAGAACCAATCTAAGGGGGAAAAATGTAATTGTATAATATAATTGTATAATATAAGGGAGTCATATCATGTCATATAAACATGTGTAACAGCAAAATATCTTCTGAGAACCAAACCTCAGACCTATTCCTTTTTATTGTTACGTTAAAACCAAGCACACCATTGTTTTTCTTGTGAAATTCCCAATAAGTTTGATATGTCACATGACCCTCTTCCCATTGAAAAAACAGAAGTTGGATCCAAAATGGCCGACTTCAAAATGGCCGCCATGGTCACCACCCTCTTGAAAAGTTTCCCCCCTCCCATATACTAATGTGCCACAAACAGGAAGTTAATATCACCAACCATTCCCATTTTATTAAGGTGTATCCATATAAATGGCCCACCCTGTACATTACATTTATAAAGTGCTTTTCAAGAACTTCAAGTCACATGATTATACAAGTCACAGTGAATATAGACAATATAGCAAAAGACAGACAACATAACAAAGAAAACATGAAAAACAAACATTTATGAAAGTGGGAGGTGGGAGGTGGAATGCAAGGGAGAAGAGGTGAGTTTTTAAGCTGTGACCTAAAAGAATAGAGAGTTTGACTGCTGGATTTGTGAGACAAGAACGATCCAGAGACAGGAAGCGACTCTGGAGAAAGCCTGGTCTCCACCTATTTGTGATATAGTCACATACATAGGGGACTGCAATTTGTGACATGGTCGCATATTTTTCGACATTTTATGCGACAATATCACAATTATAAGTGAATGGGTAATTACCATAGAAACCGTCATATCCATCCGCCGTGTTATGCGACAGTAACACGACAACTCCTCCTCATTAAGACGCCATTACCATCCGTTAATACCACGGTCTTATTTTTATTTACGGAAAATGTAACCTTACTATTTCATAATTTGCTAAAATATCGACACAAATAACGGCTAGAGAAATGTCCTTTTCAGTATTAACCTTCCGAAAATTAGACAAAATAACGTTAAGTGAAAGAAATGTTCTCGTTAGAGTTAAAGCTAAAGTAGGACACCAATAATAAGCATTGTTTAGGAGAAATATTATAATAAAATACGTTATGCCTTTTTTGGAATAAGAACCTATGTCGTGTAATTCGCATTATGCCCTTTTCTATGTTGTGAGTAAGGACGCCTGTAATGAGAAAGAGTTTTCGTGTCACTGTCGCATAGTGTTTCTATGGTAATTACCCATTCACTTATGCTCATGATATTGTTGCATAAAATATCAAAAATATGCGACTATGTCAGGAATTGCAGTCTCCTATATATGTGACTATATCACGAATAGGTGTGAGACCAGGTTGTCTCCAAGGCTGTGAAGATTAAAAGAGGGAGTGGATAGCTGGTCAGTGATGGAAGATCTAAGGGTGCGGTGTGTCCATAGGGCTGGAGAAGATCTGAGAAGGAAGAAACGTAGAAGTTTATTTAAGGATTTGTACATTAGCTACAGGATTTTAAACTGAATGTGGTATTTAACAGGGAGCCAGTGTAGATTAGAAAGGACAAGTGTAATGTGTTGATGTGAGTGGTTGAAGGTAAGAAGATGTGCTGCTGAGTTTTGAACCATCTGGAGCTTTTGGAAGGAAGAGGAATTAATGCCAGAGAGCAGAGAGTTATAGTGATCAAGACAGTTTGAAATGAATGTACGAGTTTTTCAGCAGCAGACAGAGAGAGGAATGATCTAATTTTTTGCTTTGTTTTGTAAGTGGAAATATGATGTTTAACGTGAAGGTCAAAGGTGGAATCAATATAACTCCCAGGTTACAAAATGTTGTGGAAGGAGCCACAATCAGAATTATCTACCAATTTTGCTAAATAATCTTACTTTAAAATGAATCTAACTTAATCAATACATTCTAAAATGTCTTAACATAATAATTATTACACACATCAATTAGATTGCACACGCCAGGACAAGCACTGTCCATTTTGTGCAAGTTGTTGGCTCTAAAATTGAGCGCACCACCTCAATGCATGTGGTCACAACAGTTATGCAATGGCACAAATAGTGGTATACATAAGAGGAACCAAAATATGCTTTTTAAAACACCTCGATTGTGCTATATTTGGGCCATCCACTTCTTGAACCTCAGAAAACCGAGCAGGCAATCGTTTGTTGCTGTAATTTCAAACGTAACTCCTGAATGTTGGGTGTCTCTGGCCTGTCTAATATCATTAATGATGAAAAAAGGGTCACATATCCAACCAAGCATTGCAGCTTGTTACAGTTCATTACTGAATAATTAACAGCTTACAGAGTAATTGCTGCTGTGTTA
Source organism: Hoplias malabaricus (assembly GCF_029633855.1). Lineage (NCBI taxonomy): Eukaryota > Metazoa > Chordata > Actinopteri > Characiformes > Erythrinidae > Hoplias > Hoplias malabaricus. The sequence goes on from NC_089806.1 coordinate 10,215,932, forward strand.
TGCAACATTAAGGCCTGTTTGCAAAAGTTACGTAACACGTAAAAATTCACAGACCCAGATCAAGTCTAAAACTAGACTACGGAAGAGTTTACAGAGGTAAATCACCAGTAGAATTTCAGTTTAGTTCAGAAGGAATTGGAGTTTGACAATACTGGCAATACATAATAAAAAATAAATGTAAAAAGCAATACATTATCTATATAATTAACTACATAATTACATTTCAATAAGATTAACTGCTTAACGTCCTTCAGGAGCAATACAGTATCTATCTATATTTATCTATCTATTCAATTATATAAGCCAAAGTAGTAAAGCCAAACACACTTACACACTATAAATGATACAATGTGTAATTATTAAAGAATATATATGGTGTATATATGAGGAAAGCGGTTTGTCTGCAAAGGCTCTAGTTTATCTCTTTGTGTGTTTATTCAGAGGTGACAGTTTTCACAGGAACACAAGCACCACATGCAGAACACTCAATGACTGCCTTAAACAGCTGCAGGGGCTGATCACACAGTGGAGCAGAGATCAATGACAAAGAGTGTTCCTCTCTGCAAGAATAGTGAGAAGAATGATAAAAGCAGCCACGGCATTGAAATAACATCCTTGTTTCTACACAAGTTGAAGTCCTACAAGTTGTCCATTTATCAGCGCCACTGACCGTATCAGTGCAATGTGTAAATCTACAGTGCATATAATGTCTTTCTGTGTGTAGGTAGCATTGCCCACTCTCTAACCTTCAGCACATTATTAATCAGCACTGGTGATGTTAACTCCTCCAAGCAGGTTGAGCTTCAGTGCATTTCTGTTGCATGCAGTTTGAAAAGATGTGATTGAGTTTCTAATTGAAATGGGGTTTTACCCTCCCAGCTTTGGACAGAACTTGGGAAATGGTGCCTTTTAACATCTTAGCTAACTAGCATCTTCATTTTAGCTAACTTTGGAAGATTTACAGTTGTCGACTTGTCCTGGTCAGTATTATGTATTTAAATGATCATTGTAAATAGAGTCATTGCTTCAGCAGGTTTGAACCATCACACTTTGCTCACTGATGTTGCACTTTGTCTGTCGTTGATGAGCTAAAAAGAGTGAGAGGAAATGGTGGCACAGACTTCAGTGAAAAACCAAATCTGTCTCATGATCACAGCGCACTTCCTCTCTCTATAGCTCTTCAACAGAACAGCCTGTTCTCAATGAAGGTTTGTCGGCGATATTGCACAACACATGAAGATTAGAGAGGACAAGGTTTATAGCCTTTAGTCTGCAAACTGTTTCTTTTTTTTTATCTAAACCTGTTCAAATAAATATTACACAAATTATTTCCATATACCCGTTGTCTGTTTCCTTCTGTAGTTTAAGATCTGGAGCTACAAGGCTAAAGCAGCTAACAAGACACAGGATCTAGTGTAGTGCTGCTACACTTTTGTCAGTTTTTACAGCAGTATTTCAGAAATAACCCAAGTTTTTCAGAGACACCACCGTTTCCGTCACAGTTTGAAGCAGGTCTATGATGACTTAGACATAAAGGTTACACTATAACTCTACTTTTAGCTCTGGAGGACTCAGACATGGTCTGATATTATGCTCAATGCCAAGTGTCAGCTGGAGAGGTATAAAATCCCACATCACTGTGCTGTGGAGCAGTGGAGCTATAGTCTCTGCAGTGACAGAACACCATCTGTTTTCAGTGTTTTTGTACTTGAATGCAACCAGAATGTAATGCTACATTTTCCAGAAGAATCAAAGCTACTGCAGAAACGGGGTAAAACCTCCCAATTCATACTTCATTTCAGAAGAAAGGTTGAATAAGCATGAGGCTATAAACCTAGACCTTACAGTGTACAAACAGTCATTAAATTTTTCACTCACATCACTAATACGAGCTTATATTAATATTAATAACTATCCATCCATCCATTATCTGTAACCCTTATCCAGTTCAGGGTTGCGGTGGGTCCAGAGCTTACCTGGAATCATTGGGCACAAGGCGGGAATACACCCTGGAGGGGGCGCCAGTCCTTCACAGGGCAACACACACACACACACATTCACTCACACACACGGTCACTTTTGAGTCGCCAATCCACCTACCAACGTGTGTTTTTGGACTGTGGGAGGAAACCGGGGGCACACGGAGGAAACCCACGCAGACACAGGGAGAACACACCACACTCCTCACAGACAGTCACCCGGAGGAAACCCACGCAGACACAGGGAGAACACACCACACTCCTCACAGACAGTCACCCGGAGGAAACCCACGCAGACACAGGGAGAACACACCAGACTCCTCACAGACAGTCACCCGGAGGAAACCCACGCAGACACAGGGAGAACACACCACACTCCTCACAGACAGTCACCCGGAGGAAACCCACGCAGACACAGGGAGAACACACCACACTCCTCACAGACAGTCACCCGGAGGAAACCCACACAGACACAGGGAGAACACACCACACTCCTCACAGACAGTCACCCGGAGGAAACCCATGCAGACACAGAGAGAACACACCAGACTCCTCACAGACAGTCACCCGGAGGAAACCCACGCAGACACAGGGAGAACACACCACACTCCTCACAGACAGTCACCCGGAGGAAACCCACACAGACACAGAGAGAACACACCACACTCCTCACAGACAGTCACCCGGAGGAAACCCATGCAGACACAGAGAGAACACACCAGACTCCTCACAGACAGTCACCCGGAGGAAACCCACGCAGACACAGGGAGAACACACCACACTCCTCACAGACAGTCACCCGGAGCGGGAATCGAACACACAACCTCCAGGTCCCCGGAGCTGTGTGACTGCGACACTAACCTGCTGCACAACCGTGCCGCCTATTTATAACTAATACCTTGTTATTAACAATGCATATTTACCCTGAATTAGATGCTGAATTTTCTAAGAACCACTCCGTACTTTTTGAACTGGTCATTTTAACATGTACTGAAGTTATTTTAGAATTCTTTTACCTCCGTATAGATTTAGTATAGTATTGTGATGTGTGAAACAACTCCAAAAGCAGGTGTAAAAAATGAAGGGAAACCATGTTTATTGTAGTGAAAGCAAGTGGGATTATAACAAATAAAAAACACAAACATATTTAATAATTAATATACAAGTGCCATCATAAAAAGTGCCCTAATAAGCCAATACATTAAAAAAACTCTAAGAATAAACCTTTTGTTTTTTTACAACTATTTACATAGCTTCACACTGGCAATATTTCAAACATATTTTTTACTTTAACACATTAAATAGCTTTTACAAAAAACACAGCACTACATAACTCTGTCAACTTGAGACACTTGCATTGTGTTATGTGCCCAGAGCGTAATGCCCTATTGAAGCTGGATTGTTTCTACACGGGGAGGTGCCACAATTTAAATAACTGTCAATGACAACAGGAATTTTTAGTAAGTAGCTTTTACAATTGAACTTTTTTAACAGTCTGAGGATTGTAAATTAAGTGATTTTAATACAGTTTGCAGTTTTAATTCAGAATATGCAGTGTGCAGTTTTGAACTAAAAGAATTGACGAAAAGAATTGGAGTGATTTTATTTCAGTTTGAATCTGCAGTGTGTGTGTGTGTGAGTGCAGTTTTTACAGTGTGACATTCATAACGGGACAATTTCAGTTCTGATTCGGATAAACCTAATATTTGTTAACAGACATGGCTGTGTTGACTGCTGTGTGTGTTAATGGGCGGTTTCTGTTGTTTGATTCTGACATGAATACACTTTACCCTTGGCCACTCAGATTCTGTACAAACCTTCCTTTAGATAAACTCATCCAGTTCCAGTGAGACATAGTAAAAGATAGTTAACCATTTACACATAAGACTCTTTTGCATAGGAAAACTCCTCAAACACAGGTTGGCTGCATCTACGGCTCACTTTTTCAATCCTGGTGCGAGCTACGGACTCAGACATGGCTCTCTGTCTGAATGATCCCTGCTGATTCACGCTGACGTCTGAGAGTCCGGCTGATTCCAAGTCCATTAACTGGACAGAAGGGTACGAGTCCAGGATGCAATCGTTCATGGAGATGGGCCGAGACTTCCTGGCTTCGCAGACTGTCATTTTTCGGTACTGAGGCGGTGCTGGCATGGCTCCAGAAAGAATGGCCTGCTCATAGGTTGGTGGGCAGTTGGGAATTCGACTGTCCACATGCTGGAAGACCTCAATGGCGGACAGTGGTCTCTGGCGCCTCATAGGCTCGTCACAGGCTGTTTCGTTCTGTGAGTCCTCCTGAAGGGTCTCGCACGAAAACGCAGGGTCCTTCTGAGAGTCTGCCTTCTTACAGCTCCCCCTAGTGGTGGAGAAGCTTCCCAGGCTTTTAGCTCTCTTGAAAGGAAAGGACTGTCGCCTCAAGTCCAGGTCTGCTTTTACAGCATCTGCTCGGGGCTTGGATATGGTGTGGTTTTTTCTTGCACTGCCTGGGGAGGGCACTGGGGAACTGGCCACCATGAACACAGAGGTTTCAGATACGTTTGAAGCTGCACTTTCCAGAGAGCAAGAGGAAGAGCAAGAGCAGGCCTTTGAAATCGGTGCAGAAGCGCTACTGTCCATGTTGAGGCTGCCAGCCAGTTTCCGGTTCAGTGGCCTGTGGCAACTGTGTGGGTGTAGGAAGGAGTCATCTGAGATTTGCTTCTTCAGCGGCTGATCTTCAAACTTCTCTCTGGCTGAGGAACAATCGTCTTGACTCCGTGCCAGACCCCGAAGGCTCTGGATAGCTGCTGAGGGGAAAATGCTGGGCTCAGAGCAGCGCCGGTTGATGGTTTTGGTGAACGTCTGGAAAATGGCATCTGAGGAGCAGGAGGGAACCGGGGTACACTCGATCCTGACCTGGCTGTTTCCCAGAGCTCCATCCTCCTCCACCTCCCGCATCACCAGTACTTCTCCACTCTCTCCGTCTCCGTCAGGGTCTGTGCTGTCATACGCTGAGTCATGTTGGTGCGACGACATGGAGTCTGTGTGAATATAAAAGTTGTAATATTGATGTTTTTAAGATTTGCAACTTACAAAATTCACATATAACAACTGCTTATTCTGGGTGTGCTATAAACTTTTACACGCCAAATTCTGAGATGCCTCAGCTGATGTTTCTAAAGAGACCACTAGCCAAATTAGTGCATTACATTTTCATATAAGTCGTGATATGAATGTGAAGGCAAGCTGCAGATGTCCTGAAACTATTTTGATGAACTCAAGTGACTCATTTAGAGTTTGATACCCAAGAAGAATCGTTTCATGTATCTTTAAATGTAAGAATCTCAGTGGCGGTAAATGTTATGGTACGGACTCCTGTACCTGAGTTATCTCCCAGCTCCTCCTCCGGGTCCCAGAGCAGAGTCAGGATCTTTTCTCCAAAGAGTTCACAGCAGTTTTCAATAAGGAACTGGGTTAGGGCTGTCACCTAAAATAGAGAAAAAGATAGTAACTTTAAAATTATGCTGCTTTTGGTTATGGTACTCACACTATACAGTGAAATGGATATCTGGGGGTTTTCCTGCCCTAGCCCACCTGACATTCACAAAGATCTGGGGGGAAAGCACAAAAATAACCACAGTCCTCTGAACTGAAACTGAGAACACCAAAAGGAAAGGGCTTGTATGATAAAGCAGAGCTTGAAGAGCTTTTTAATGGATATTTGTGTGTAAATATAGTCGGGATTACACTGTGAAAAAAAGTTGTCGCCTTGAACGTTTACCTTTCACCTTTAGTCAAACTATTCTTTAAATAAATGCAGCTGACACATTCAATTATTATCTTTATTTATTTCTCCCCCAACAGCCACCGACTGAGACCTGATACTGAAAATATAGAAGGGCGAACCTTCCAAGAACAAGATGTTCTTGATTAATCTAAGAAAATCCACTAAGATTTTGAGGTTGATCTAATTTCTTTTTTTTATAAAGCGGCTTGTGCAGAATATATCCTGTGCATTGTTGCACAAATTGCCCTAAGTTAAGTTTGTAGGCCTCAGATCTGATGCAGATCAGATACGGCTAATTATTTCCTGTCAATGTCACGGCAAATGCAGTGCCATCACACGTGTGTGCTTATGTAGCATTTTGGCTATGCCGTTGTAGACCACCTTCTCAGAGACATTTTGTCTTTAACGCATGTTAAGATCTTAAACATAAGCAAACAAAACAATCTTGTGCCATTTCTGAAAACTTCAATGTGGGTTTTTTGTGCATCAGAAACCACAGCAGAAGCAAGGCTCCCAAGCTTTGATCTGAAGAGCTTAGTAATACTGAAACTCTGAGATTCAGGTGTTCTGAACCCTTTTACAGTGAGAATGCAGGTATTCTAACCTTTTCCACTTTGTTGACATCCAGGGCCTGGCTTTTGTCCTGAAGAAGCGTTGGTGCAATGCAAATCGCTAGGTTATTGGCGTGCATATTGTTACTATCTGATCGCTGAGTGATTTGGTGGAGCAGACAGAGCAGATACTGCAGCACAAGGCCATTGGCTTCAGGCAGTTTTGCAGCCATTCTAGACAAAGACACAGACATAACCATTATTTTATCATCCATTTCTGTAGAAGTGTGAACCGCAGCAGACACATTAAGATAAAAACATTGCATCTAAAATTTTCTTAAAGCTATGACAAGGCATATTCATAAACATTTCATGTATTACATTCTCTGAGAGGCATCTGGTCCCTATCATCACCACTGCAAAACAATTCTAATTTTGTAAGTTTCTCTAGAACAGAGCATTTCACAAGAGACCGAACCCCCGTCTATGACTTTGTATTTACATATCCATCTAGAAACCGTCTCGCATTATTAATAAAGCTATGATATTGCTCAAGGAGGGCAGACAAACAAAGTCTAAACAGGAAGAGACTCAGTTTGTTGCCCCTTTTTTCTGCTTATTCAAATGTCTTGTCTTGTAAGCATGAAAGGTCAGAAAGCAGAAGTGGCATTTGACTTGTGGCTCTTCCCTAATTTACTCTCTCTGTGAAAAGTCCACTTGAAAGCCCCTTTTTCTATTCCCCTTTTGGTTTCACTCAGTGAAGTTTGGGGCTTTCTTGAAGTACGCGTTGCTGACTAACTGTGCTTTGTTTGTTTTGTTTATAAAAACTCATTACTCTGTCCGGCCACTTTATCAGAAACCCCTCTGTTGTAAATGCACTGTGCTGGTGTGGAGTTTGAAAGAGGAACTCTTCTGCTGATGTACAGTTTGCGTGAGCCCTTCACCAATGATTGTTGAGCTGTTGAGGTGACATGACATAACATGTGTCTGTGTGGGTGTGTGTGTGTGTGTATCTCTTGGTGTGTGCGCATGTGTCTGTGTGTCTTGGTGTGTTGGGAGGGCCTAATGACTTTAACACAATTGTTGTTTCACTGGGTTGAGAGAGGTAAAAATATCCGTAAATACACCAGCTAAAAATATCCGTAAAAGTCAGCTGTGTGGTTCAAAGGTGGCTGATGATGAATGGAGGGGGGGGGGGTGATGAACTGTGAAGCTACAGATGGACTACAGTACATAGTGGAACATGGCAGATCTGTCAGATAGGTGTTTCTAATACGTATTTGGTGAGTAGAATTGGCCTCTAATAAAGTGTCCAGTGTAGGTAGGGAGTGTATTAAAGGTGAATCTTGTGAGCACATATTAGCTGCTTACCTCCTCAGCTCATTCTGCTTCTCCTCTGAATCCTTTTTCTCCAGAGCCTCCATCCACTCGTCATAACACTCTGCCATCAGCAGACTCCCTGGAAGCTCCCTCAGGAAAGTCTGCATTAAAACCACATTCAATGAACGGTTATTCATTTGCTGAGCCGAGGAGTACAGATTCTAGGAGTGAGTTACGAGGCAGTCCTAAGATGATTAACTGAACCACAGTTAATGTTATGATTATTGACATCTATTTACAGCTTTCCTTTTTACCTTTAAGAGTCCCACCAGAAGAGCCACAGGCAGAGCATCCATGTCCACTTCAGCACCGGAGTCCAGCTGATCTCGGACAGTACTGAGGTTCTTACTGTTACAGGGTTTTCTGAAAACCCACTCAGTGGATGGACCCTTCCTCCACAGCAGCACCAGCAGCTCCTGGACAAGAGAAGAGGATAACGTTGACCAAAAGCTCATATATTAACGGTTTGACAGGTTCGTGATCAGCTATCAGCTTGATAAGGCTTAATAAGAGATGTCAAATATTCTTTCTGGAGTGTTTGATGTGATGGTGCGTTGCAGCTGTGCTGCTCTGAGATTAGGTTACAGCTCTGACTTGGAGTATGGATTAACTCTGCTCTACTCTCACCTTGGTGCTGACTTACAGATGAAAACAGAAGAAAATGTATTTCTTATAGATTAGATCTGAGGTAAAGCTACTGCACAGCTGTGGTGTCGCTAAGTCCTCGTGGCTGTATCTAATGCACTCTGAGTCATACACATACTACTTAACTTTAAATCCATATGATATTAGTCCTGTAAATAAATGAAAGAGATTTTATCGTCTCATTAAGTCCGAATCACATGCACTTTTTAAAGGTTAAATTAAAGTGGAGGTCAGACTGAGGAAGTCACACCTGCTAAATTATAGTCAGTCTATGTTATGCTATTTATAACCATTAAATCCAACTATTTTAAGGTGGACATTTTACAACTGTGTGCACAAACAACTTACTGTACATGAGCATTAGCTCATCTCACCAAATGCTAACTGTGGGCAAACGGGGTATCGAGCCCTAAAGCACTGGGCTGTGGAGCATCCAGTGACTCGACTAAGTTCTGCCAGATCCTCACCGAAACACTCCACAGTCTAGTGTTAACACTTTTCTGAAAATTAGAAGCTGTTGCTGCAGTAAATTTGGGCAAACTCTCTATTAATAACATTAATTTCAGAAGGGTGCCGGATGCCGACAATAAAGTGTAATGCAGAAAGAGGAAATGGCTCTGCGGGTGGACATTTTACCATGAATGAATATAGAGGAACTGAAAGGCTGAAGTAAAAATGTGTCCATAAAAAGGCAGGTGTACGCACCATGATCGGTTTGGGCAGGGTGCCGTCGGTAGGCAGTGGCTGTCCGAACAATTGGTTTTTCCTGATCTCTGAGCGAGTGGAGAGGCCAGTGTGAGTGGCGCTCCGCTTCAGTCTGAAGGAAAATAAACCTCTTTTAGGCCCAACAGTGCCTTCAACATCTGCTGAAAGGAAGGAACACAAGACAAGAGTAAATATGCATCCGTGTGTGGTATGCATTGTGTACTGCCCACATTTGAGGACACCTGGTCATCTCACATTTCTTCTGAAATTAACAGCAACAATACTGAGCTCTTCAGTCCTTCTACACTTCTAGGAGGGTTTAAACTAACTGTTGGAACGTTGCTCTGAGGGTGTAATAGTAGCCATATGAGGTCCGGTACTGATGCTGGATGATAAATTCATGAACAGCACTCCAACAAACCGTCACTATACGCTATAAGATCGTTTTTGAGCTTCAAAGACAAATCACTTTTAGGTGTTCGCTCTTTACTTTCCTTTTCATTTACAACACTTTCAACATCTTGCTACTTTCTTAGCTGTTTCTCCTTCATTTTTGTTCTCTCTCTCTCTCTCTCTCTCTCTCTCTCTCTCTCTCTCTCGCTCCCCCTCAGTTTCATTGTTGTTCTGTGGACGGCCCCTAACCACAGGTAAGTAGTGTTTTTGAGAATGTGTTTGTGACCGTGTGTGTTGTGAGAAAATACGGTAAACTCACTGGTGCTGCAGTTCTCCATGTTCTGCTCCTGTTTGCAGAGCTCCTTTGGCAGCGCTGACACTTTGTTGCCCTGGAGAACATATAGTGGTGAGTACGTTTGCAGAAAAGAGGTAGATAGATGCATAGATAGATAGATAGAGAGAGAGAGAGAGAGAGAGAGAGAGAGAGAGAGAATGAAAGTGTGTGAGCTACAGGGGTGTGTGTGCTTGTGCATGCCCAACATGTGAGAACATACACATAACCGCATTCACGTTGCAGTACACGCCACACCAACACTCAGGGCGCCTTTTCAAACCAACAAACGTAAGACTTCATTATGTGGCCTGTACATAGGGCTGGATTATGAACTGATTTTATATCAAAACAGACACCTGCTCATAACCACTTTAACTCTTCTTGTAAGGCTTTACGTTAGATATTGGAACATATCTTTGAGGATGTCATGACACCCAAGGGTTTTGTTTGCATTTTTTCAGAAATTACGAGAGCTGAGAATTAGTTGAGTTCACTAATTAATGTTTGTACATGTAGTGTGTGGTCTTCATTTTGTTGTGTGCTCATTTAAATGATTATGTTCTGAGGAACATTAGAAAAATAAGGTCTGATACTCACATTAAGATGCAACTCAATGACAGAGTCCATTCCACCTCCAGTTAGAGTTTTATTCTGGAAGAGACCATGACAATAAATCAATATAGACGATATATATTTATTGTGACATTAACACTCAACAGGAGAATGAAAGACAGCGGTGTATAACTGTAATGAAGGGCAGAGACTGGACTCACAGTGGTGGTGGTGGTGCTCAGGACCTTCATGAGGACTCTGGGAATTGGAGGAGTGCAACCTGTCCTCTGTCTTGCCTCTACCACTTTCCTGTTTTCATAGGCAGAGTCATTTTACTTGTAAACACTGTGGTTTAACACAGGCAACGCCTTAAACATTTTTTGCTTGTTTAAGATTCAGGCATGGAACTACTACAAAAATACAGAATATGATATTATTAATATTATTGTGATTATTATTGTTATTTTTATAGAAAATGATAATTATAGAGTAATTTATTTTGACAGAAATCCAGTCACTTCACAAAATCTATAATTAGAAACAATCCCATCCAATCCTAAATATAATACACACCCATAACAGTAAGGGGCTTAACAGTAGCATTTATAATATAATACTGTAATAGCACTACTAATCAGTGTTTTATCAGCTCCTAATTTAAGTATTAAATATAAAAATATAGAGAGATATAAGGAGGATAGACATGCCTTAGTTTGGGATATGTCTCAATGAATAATTGCATTTAAACAATGAGAGTTTCACCAAATTTGAAACCTCCAACTACTCTTTACACTGTGTTATTATCTAATGTCCTCTACGTCCCAAAGCCTTTATAAAAATAACACTACGTCAACTTTCATTCAAAGGTAAGACAAGAAGGTTAATTTTCCATTATGAAGACACAAGGTTTGTTCAGGGAGCATGAGTATAACTACCTTCAATGCGGACCAACAATTATAATAATAAGAAAAGCAATAAACATATAATAGCCACTTTGAGTCCAGAGTCTATGATAAATGTTTTTGCCGTTTTGATACGGACAGTTAAGAAAATCTACTGTTCTGACAATATGCAAATCCCAATAAGACACATTATTTTACAGCTCAGCTACAAACTATAAACTTGATTATGGATCATGGATTGAACCAGAAATCATCGCTTTGGTGCCAACAACTGAATAATGAACATAACGTAGTGAACCTCAGTGCAGGTCTGAGGTCTTTGTCAAAGTGGCACATGGTGCAATGAGAATTCACCAGCACTCGTTATGCACTGATGAGTGTGAATTGTTGCTAACCTTAGTTCTAGGTTTTATGCTAAACTGTTTGCTTTAAATGTAGCTAGACCTCATCCTTAATTCTCATTTTTTAAGATGATTGTGTACGAAGTTATAAACTCTTTAAATAATAATAAAAAAAATGCTCGAAATGGCTAAATGAAGTACAGTCAGTATCGTATGATAAATTAGAGCTCATACCTGTGAAGAGTATCTGCCCAGCGTTCTTTAATCTCAGGGGAACTGGAGGGTAAATAACAGCATGGTTTTAGTTACTCCACATAGACACGTTTGCACACGCTAGTTCTAGTTGAGGTAGAAGTGCCTCCTCTAGGCCCTGAAAGCACTCGCCCTCTTTTTAAATGAGAGGAAACTTCAGAGACACATGGGTACAGGAAGCAGCGTCATGGCAACACAGCCACTTCCTCTTTTCAGAGAGAAAGTTAGCAGACAGATGGAAAAAGATATGAGTACCTGAGAGAGGTGTGAGGGTTTAACTGGGACAGGAGGAAGAGAGTGACACCGTGTGACGTATTCAGTGTGTAAAACAGGACATTCAGGGACTGAACATATTGCAAAAACATATCTCACTGTATTGAGACCGAACAGCACATGACTAGGCGGTTACATAGTCTGACTCTGACTGTTGTTGGGCCCTGTCTGCAGTACCTTTAGTCTGGGGACAACACTGGGCCATGTTCTGTAGGATTTACAATTTGAAGTTGTGTTAATTTCATTCACACACTTTTATGTTTCAATTATTAAAATATAAGGTACAAGTAAGCACTTTTCATCCTGAAATAAATACATATGGGAAGCCCATATGTGGACCTTAAAGACCATGGTGTACATTTTAGAGTTCATTTACCCAGCAACTTTCTGACACTTTCTGATCATGAAACATACATTGAAAAGAATTTATATTCATTCATTCATTATCTGTAACCCTTATCCAGTTCAGGGTCGCGGTGGGTCCAGAGCCTACCTGGAATCATAGGGCGCAAGGTGGGAATACACCCTGAAGGGAGCGCCAGTCCTTCACAGAGCAACACAGACACACACACACATTCACTCACACACCCACACCTACGGACCCTTTTGAGTCACCAATCCACCTACCAACGTGTGTTTTTGTGCTGTGGGAGGAAACCAGAGCACCCGAAGGAAACCCACGCCGACACAGGGAGAACACACCACACTCCTCACAGACAGTCACCCGGAGGAAACCCACGCGGACACAGGGAGAACACACCACACTCCTCACAGACAGTCACCCGGAGGAAACCCACGCAGACACAGGGAGAACACACCACACTCCTCACAGACAGTCACCCGGAGGAAACCCACACAGACACAGGGAGAACACACCACACTCCTCACAGACAGTCACCCGGAGGAAACCCACGCAGACACAGGGAGAACACACCAAACTCCTCACAGACAGTCACCCGGAGGAAACCCACTAGACACAGGGAGAACACACCACACTCCTCACAGACAGTCACCCGGAGGAAACCCACGCAGACACAGGGAGAACACACCACACTCCTCACAGACAGTCACCCGGAGGAAACCCACGCAGACACAGGGAGAACACACCACACTCCTCACAGACAGTCACCCGGAGGAAACCCACGCAGACACAGGGAGAACACACCACACTCCTCACAGACAGTCACCCAGAGGAAACCCACGCAGACACAGGGAGAACACACCACACTCCTCACAGACAGTCACCCGGAGGATACCCACGCAGACACAGGGAGAACACACCACACTCCTCACAGACAGTCAACCGGAGCGGGAATTGAACCCACAACCTCCAGGCCCCTGGAGCTGTGTGACTGCGACACTACCTGCTGCGCCACCGTGCCTCCCAGAATTTAAATTAATCAGTGTAAATATTTAGTAGTGCAAAGGTACACAGCAGGTAATAATAATAATAATACAATATATACATATATAAAAAGAACTGTTGCTTTTACCCAGTTCAAGGTTTCTGGAGTTGTGGGTCAAATCCCTGCCTTGGCTCACTGTCTGTGAGGAGTTCACTGTGTGTTTCCCTTCTGTATGTGTAGGTTTCAACCATGTGATTTGGATTCCTCCCACAATTTTAAACACAAGTTAGTTGGTAGATCGGCCATTCAAATGTATTCAGAGGTGTGTGTTCGTGTATGAGAGTGACTGTGTGAACGGGTGGTGCCCTGTTATGTGTTCCTGCCTCGCGCCTGGTGATTCCAGGTTGGTTTAGTGTTAGTATTTAAATGTGCTAGACATCAGCTTAGGGAGGCACTAAGAGAATTTTAGACTGTAAAAAAGTAACTTTAATATTTACTCTGGGTATGTGCCATCATCATCATCTTCTTTACCACTTATTCCTTTTCAGGGTCACGGTGGTGTGTATGTGTACAGAATACAAATAAAAATATGTATATATATTGATTAACTTGTTAATTGTTAATTTGACCTCCTTACAACTTTTAACTTGTGACTTCTGTGGCATTTGGCAAAAGTCCCTGTTTCTTTTCCTACACAAGGTTGATTTTACGCTAAAAGCCCTCATGTGATGTGTGGAATATCCCCATCACGGTCAGTTGACATGTGACCTGTCCACTATCCAGCGACACTCTTCCTGTTGCAGAAATTTTAAATGTTTACTTCTGCTTTCTCTGGCTTTATCTATGAAGGAAGCTACTATGTTGCATTATGAACCGATGCAATAGATTCCCCAGTCAAAGTGTAATCATCAGGGGAATCTGATCTGAACCACAACAACAATATGTGTGAACTGAAAAACACTTGTTACTGCCTGAGAAAAATGAGCACTATATAACTGCACCTTACTCAGCATGTTGTGAGGGAGTATGGATTAATGTGGATTTTTGAGAAAAGTCTGAAAGATTTTAAATGCCGTAATATAGTTCACAAATCAATGTGAAAGCTGTGTGTATTTTTATAAAACCCAGTCAAATCTCTTTAAATTCATTAAAAAAATAAACATACAAAATGCTTTCCACCATTCCAGACATTCTCACAGGTCAACACTGGGCCCTCTTTGAGACTGAAAATGTACACAAGAGCATTTCTGAATATACTTCAGGGACCTGGAGTAGACCCACGCCGGGTGACTGTCTGTGAGGAGTGTGGTGTGTTCTCCCTGTGTCTGCATGGGTTTCCTCCAGGTGACTGTCTGTGAGGAGCGCGGTGTGTTCTCCCTGTGTCTGTGTGGGTTTCCTCCGGGTGACTGTTTGTGAGGAGTTTGGTGTGTTCTCCCTGTGTCTGCATGGGTTTCCTCCAGGTGACTGTCTGTGAGGAGTGCGGTGTGTTCTCCCTGTGTCTGTGTGGGTTTCCTCCGGGTGACTGTTTGTGAGGAGTTTGGTGTGTTCTCCCTGTGTCTGCATGGGTTTCCTCCGGGTGACTGTCTGTGAGGAGTTTGGTGTGTTCTCCCTGTGTCCGTGTGGGTTTCCTCTGGGTGACTGTCTGTGAGGAGTGTGGTGTGTTCTCCCTGTGTCTGCATGGGTTTCCTCCGGGTGACTGTCTGTGAGGAGTGTGGTGTGTTCTCCCTGTGTCTGCATGGGTTTCCTCCGGGTGACTGTCTGTGAGGAGTTTGGTGTGTTCTCCCTGTGTCTGCATGGGTTTCCTCCAGGTGACTGTCTGTGAGGAGTGCGGTGTGTTCTCCCTGTGTCTGCATGGGTTTCCTCCGGGTGACTGTCTGTGAGGAGTTTGGTGTGTTCTCCCTGTGTCCGCGTGGGTTTCCTCTGGGTGGCTGTCTGTGAGGAGTGTGGTGTGTTCTCCCTGTGTCTGCATGGGTTTCCTCCGGGTGACTGTCTGTGAGGAGTGCGGTGTGTTCTCCCTGTGTCTGTGTGGGTTTCCTCCGGTTGACTGTTTGTGAGGAGTTTGGTGTGTTCTCCCTGTGTCTGCATGGGTTTCCTTCGGGTGACTGTCTGTGAGGAGTGTGGTGTGTTCTCCCTGTGTCCGCGTGGGTTTCCTCCGGGTGACTGTCTGTGAGGAGTGTGGTGTGTTCTCCCTGTGTCTGCATGGGTTTCCTCCGGGTGACTGTCTGTGAGGAGTTTGGTGTGTTCTCCCTGTGTCTGCATGGGTTTCCTCCAGGTGACTGTCTGTGAGGAGTGCGGTGTGTTCTCCCTGTGTCTGCATGGGTTTCCTCCGGGTGACTGTCTGTGAGGAGTTTGGTGTGTTCTCCCTGTGTCCGCGTAGGTTTCCTCCGGGTGACTGTCTGTGAGGAGTGTGGTGTGTTCTCCCTGTGTCTGCATGGGTTTCCTCCGGGTGACTGTCTGTGAGGAATGCGGTGTGTTCTCCCTGTGTCTGTGTGGGTTTCCTCCGGGTGACTGTTTGTGAGGAGTTTGGTGTGTTCTCCCTGTGTCTGCATGGGTTTCCTTCGGGTGACTGTCTGTGAGGAGTGTGGTGTGTTCTCCCTGTGTCCGCGTGGGTTTCCTCCGGGTGACTGTCTGTGAGGAGTGTGGTGTGTTCTCCCTGTGTCTGCATGGGTTTCCTCCGGGTGACTGTCTGTGAGGAGTGTGGTGTGTTCTCCCTGTGTCCGCGTGGGTTTCCTCCGGGTGACTGTCTGTGAGGAGTGTGGTGTGTTCTCCCTGTGTCTGCATGGGTTTCCTCTGGGTGACTGTCTGTGAGGAGTGTGGTGTGTTCTCCCTGTGTCTGCATGGGTTTCCTCCGGGTGCTCCGGTTTCCTCCCACAGTCCAAAAACACACATTGGTAGGTGAATTGGTGACTCAAATGTGTCTATCGGTGTGAGTGTGAGAGTGAATGTGCAAATATGTTTTGAAGCAGTTATAGGGCATTTAATTTTAGATTTATATGCCTCTTCCCATTCATATTCAGAGGAGCCAGGTATCAATGGAAATAACATGGCCATACTGCGGACAGATTTTCCTAAATGACCTTAACAAGATTAATACTCTCTTGCCATCTCCAAACTCACCTGAAAGACACCAGACAGAAGGAAAGTGACCAGGCCAGAAGTATGGTGGCCTTTAGATCAATTTCTTCATCTTGATCCTCCCCTTCATCATCCTCACATCTGAATCCACACACCCAGAGGTTCTCCAGATCAACTCTGTGCTTCAGTCTGTAACTAGTGCTGGACCTGAAGGGAAAACATCAGACTTATAAACCGTCACTGTCTGATCAAAATCTTGTATCTTCAGTATAACTTATTTTACTTCTTATTAATTGTATGTTTTATAACTGTTTTCATTAACATTTATTGAAAGCTGAGAATGTACTTCCTTCTTCTGTAAAGTTACTGTAGAAAAGAGGATTTATTCTGAGAGCTTTGTTTTGCAATATTACTGTGTTGCTGTGTATTCCACTGTTATTGTTTCTAAGAAAATGGAGGTCTTGTTCCACATTACGTGTAAATACAGACACCATGTTGTATGATTTAGCTGCAAAGCAAGATGTTGACAAAATATTGTGTTAAGTGTGGTTTAGAGACATCATTTAAATTAAGTGCAGGTGTAAGTGTTGGTTATGAACAGGATATTACTGGTTAAGGCTGGACGTATTTGTAGGAAAGGTTATAAGGCAGGAAATGTCTGATTTAGGTCAGGTTTAGATATAGTGCAGATTAATAGATATTAAACCCATTGTTTCTAATTTTACTGTACAATTTATTTTACATATGCCAATATCGATTTTATGTTTTAGGAAGTGACAGGCTGCATGGGGGCAGCACAGTTGTTTGTGCTACAGGCGTAGTGCGAAAAACCTATATGGAAATATTGGCACTGAGAATGCATTAACGGTGCCAGTGGGACTGGGTACAGCTTTAGTGAACAGGGAGTCCAGATTTGGGTGTGGATTAGATTTAAACTGAGCTTGAAAGGAGGTGGGTCTGGGTCAGCAGATCTCACTATTCAGCCTTCTGGAAGTGTGTTGTGGTTCATTGTAGAAGAATGTGTGTCTGGCTTAATGTGAAGCTCTAAAGGACGAGCATATAATATTTTACATTCTATCATGTATCTTTCAAATGTATTTACTTATTTCGACATCATTTAAACATGGATCTATTGCATTTTGGATATAAAAAAGTGTATTGTTGATAGAAGCATCATGTATCATCAAGTATCATCTGTGTAATAGTAGTAGGAGTAATAGTAACATCAATGTGAACGTTTTAAATTATATTAGATTCAAGTGACCTGCCTGTAATTACTCATTCAGTCATTGTCTGTAACTGCTTATTTAGTTCAGGGTCGCGGTGGGTCTGGAGCATACCCAGAATCACTAGGCACAAGTGATCAGATATGTACTGAGCTGGAAAAATAAACGTTAAACCAGTTTCAATAAATCTAACAGCTGGCAAAGTGAAATCAGTAAAGTTTAAAGCAACAGTAGATATTTTCTGTGGGAATAAATCAAATCTAACTGGAACATCAGATCATGTGAGGCAAAAAAAAGAACAGAAATACACACATACTGGCACTGTAAAACACACACACACATGCACAGCTGAGAATGCCACTAAGAGGAAGTCACTAAAATTCAGTCTTGTACACATCACATGAGAAACCTTTCAGATTAATTTCCTGCGTCTGAACGGCAAACGTGAGAGACATGAGATGCCTTCGGTTCAGCTGCTGTGGTAAACCAGCTGTTAGAAAATAAATTAAGTGCTAGTGCACTGCATAATTGCATATCTGTGTACATGTACATTCATGATTTTTAATTAAGAGTTTGTTCCCCTTCAGCGTAGAAGCAACTTCTGCTTCACTCGATATGTCCCTGAAAGGTCATTGTTGAGAGAATCTGATTACATTCAGACCACGAGACATTGGTGAGGTCAGGTGTCGATGGACGCTGCTGCTGAATGCTTAGCACTGGGTCAGTAACACCACTCCATCTCATTCCAACTGAACCAAAATGTGGTAATGAGCATGGTGATTTAGATAGAAGGCACAGTAATGCACTGATTTAACAAATATTCTTATGCCTGAATACAATCAAATCCTAATGTAAAGTGGGGCTTACTTGAGCTTTGCGATGACCAGGACATCGCTAAAGAGAAACAGGTGTCTTTCTCTGGTCTTCAGTCCCTCAATTGTCCGGGCAGTGTCATCCAGAAGGAGCTCAGAGTCCTCCGAGGTCAAACCCAGCACAAAGGGGCTCTGCTCCACAGCCAGGGGGAATGGAGATTCCTCTCTTAAACACAACAAGAAGAACAGCTCTCAGGCTCAGGTTAAAATAACTCCATATTTATGCTTCTGGGGTGGGTTATTTGGGCAGCAAGTGTAAAGGTCTGGTCTTGAAGCTGATGATGGAAGCATGGGCAATTTGCAAGTATCTCAGCCACAAGTGTCTCAGCGACTTTGAGAGGGGCCTAACTGTAACGGTCATAGGTTTTTAATCAAAGCTTTTTCAAACCTGCACGTCTTGTTGGTTATTCCCTGTGTACAGGGGTTAGTACTTTCCAAAATTGGTCCAAAGTAGGACAAACAGTTTTGAGTATAGGACCCCAAATCACACTGATACATGTAGTGAGTAAAGGCTGGTCCCACAGAACAGCTACTGAAGCCCCAAATCCTGAAAGGCTAATGCTGGTAAAAAAGTTTTAGAAAACACTGTATTGCAGATTATTGTTTATGGGAATGCGTAGCTGCAGACTAGGTTACATTTGCTTTTATATCATGCCTTTTATACAGCCAGGTGCATCTGTATAGGAGATCTGTGAAAGCACCAGGATGCACTATGGGAAAATAAGCAAAGCAGCAAAGGCAGTGTGATGCTATGGGAACTCTTGGATGTTGGCATTCATGTGGCTATTACTTGGTATACTATGTACCTAAACATTGCTGGAGTTCCATCAGGGAAATGCAATCCACCACACTGCAAAAAAACCCATTTCAGGTATGGTTTGGGCACTGAAAATTATTCAGTGTTGACTTGGTCTCTACATTCACCAGATCTCAAACTGATTGAGAAACATTAGAAAACAAGTGTGATACATAGAAGTCCCACCTCATAATCACAACTAACAGAGCTTAGATCTGAAGATCTGATGTTAAAGGAGCAATCTGTAGGATATTTACTGTACTTAGTTCTAAAATGTCCAGGGTGTGTGATCACAGATTAAGGAAACAGTCAAAGCTAAAACGCTGCTGTCTCTCATAGCATTGCTGAAGCAGTATATTCTCCTTGAGAAGTGCCCAGTCCTGAGCGGAGCTCCTATGATTCCGCCCTCCGAGGTCCTGCCTGTGTCCCGCCCTCTGTCCAATCATTTTACAGTCCCCCCGTGTGGCCAGGTCTACAAACAGTGTCTCACAGCCATGAAATGACCAAGTGAACAGAGTTAATGTTATATTTTACTGGACCCAAGAAGCCCCACTGCCCTTCTAAAAATCTCCATGACCAGAGACAGAGTAAAATGAGAGGAAATATTGGCCTTGTGTTTGAAAAGTGGAGGCAGTTTACAAGCAGCAGCAGCACAATCTACAGACACCTACGAACATATTAAATTGAGTAAACCATAGGTTGTGTGTTTTATATAAAGAAAGTGAGGCACAGCGATGTTTGAAAGGTGCCCAGACTGTGTTTTGTGTTTTTTCTACAAAGTAGGTGAATAACAATATGATGGAAAAGTGTAAATACCATTGTTTGTTTTAAAGACGTTGATGCAGAGTCACGTGTTTGTCCGTGGTGTGTGTGTGTGTGTTTGAAACAAATTAAGGAGTAAGAATTGTTTGAAAAGCCTCGCATATTCACCCATTTAAGGTGGGACAGAGAAATCAAGCTTGGTAGTACACAGCAAATATAAGTGTGTTACTAGTCGGTAGATGTTTTAGTGACATGATGTGATTTAAATGGATAAAATGGGAAATAAGAAGTGTTTCAAAACTAGTTTTGTTATACATCCCAGAGCTAGCTTTAACTTTTAAGGTGTGTTTACGATGCAAATGAGTATAAAATAAGAAGCTAAAGAAAACAAAGCAAATAATATTAAACAAACCCATTTAAGGTTGAACTAAATGCTTGAATACAAAAACTGTGAATAATTGGTTGAATAATACAATAGGTTTGTGTATTTTAAATTGATAAAGTGGAATAACAATTGCTTCAAAACGTCTTAAAAGCTATCGCGGCTCTTAAGGTGGAACAGAGAATTCAAGATGCTGGGGCATAACGCTAATAAGACGCGTAAACTAGGGTGACCAGACATCCTCTTTTACCCGGACATGTCCTCTTTTTTAGACTTAAAATAATGTCCGGGTGGAATTTCACAAACGTCTGGGATTTTGTTTTCTTAGCGCTTACATAGAACTTCGAGAAGTTTCCTTCACAAACTTGTCCCGCCCTCCCCTACTCCGATTGGTTCGCTTGAGGAGGGGGCGTGGTGAAGTAGCCTAGAATCTTCTGATTGGACGGTCTGACTGTAGAGCTACCGTTATTGGTCGATAACCTTCTCTGTAAACATTTAATTGGTCAGTCTGCACGTCAGTAGTCCTTGTTTACGTCAGGCAAAGCTCATGTACCTTCCCCTGATCTCGAGCAGCTACGCCGAAACGTAGATGTAAGTTCTCGCGAGAGCTCATCCGAGACGTCTAAACGGACATGTAAGGTGGCATGAAATGTTTGACTACGAAAATTGTGGCTAAGATCTATCTCCTAAACGACATTTATGTTGGAAGGGAAAATCGATAAGAAACTCTAGCCTTTTCTAGTCGAAATATTTAAGGTGGATTTGGACAGTAAAGGCTTGTAAATACAGGAAATGGTGGGCGCATGTTCATTTTTTTGCGTAGATAAATGCTTTAGTGAAATGTGTGAAATGTTTTTCTGTGTAAATGTGTTGATTATGGGACATTCTTTTTCCCTCAGACTGGCTCCTACCCGAGCTGCACTTCTGAGGAGGAGGGAGACGGCTCTCTCCACTGTTTTGAAACTGTGTTATAGTTCCGATTTTAAACGCTTGGTGTCAATGTTACAGATTGCTCCTTTAACAACTTGGTGTGAGATACCTAATCTTCAAAAGGTACCTACAAATGTTATGTTGAGTACACATTTGAAGTCTGGGCATGGCATTTAATATATATAAACATGTACATTATCACAGAGAGAACCAAAATAACACTCTGTTTTACTGCTTCAGAAATATACAGGGGTTAGACAATGAAACTGAAACACCTGTCATTGTAGTGTGGGAGGTTTCATGGCTAAATTTGGAGCGGCCTGGTGGCCAATCTTCATTAACTGCACATTGCACCAGTAAGACCATGTGCATCCAATGGTTCAAACATTGTGTCCTGAAGGTGGTGCCGTGTATCAGGACGACAATGCACCAATACACACAGCAAGACTGGTGAAAGATTGGTTTGATGAACATGAAAGTGAAGTTGAACATCTCCCATGGCCTGCACAGTCACCAGATCTAAATATTATTGAGCCACTTTGGGGTGTTTTGGAGGAGCGAGTCAGGAAACGTTTTCCTCCACCAGCATCACATAGAGACCTGGCCACTATCCTGCAAGAAGAATGGCTTCAAATCCCTCTGAGCACTGTGCAGGACTTGTATATGTCATTCCCAAGACGAATTGACGCTGTATCGGCCGCAAAAGGAGGCCCTACACCATACTAATAAATTATTGTGGTCTAAAACCAGATGTTTCAGTTTCATTGTCCAACCCCTGTACTTACTGCTCAGGGGAAAAATTTGGCTGTCGAAATTTGCACAGGACTACACACACACACGTTTTACAATCAATCAGACTACAGCAAAACTAGACACATCCCTATGCAAGTAAAATCAATTCACATCAAACTGTGCATACAATTTTTGTCTAAGTTATAAATGCATATATAGAGTGAGGGTGTGTGGTACCTAATGGGGGACCAGGACATTCCCAGTGCTTTCCCAAACAGCAGTGTGGGAGCTGACCGCCTCCTCTGGGCCAAACTCCGCAGGTGCTGAAAGAAAACACCACGATACTGATTAAACTGTAGCTGTGTTACTGGGAGAAAAAAAGCAAAATAATAGAGAGAGAGAGAGAGAAAACGAGATGAGTAAGGGAAAGAAACCCACAAAGGAGGTAAAACTGTGGATTTAAAAGAGATGAAAAGATTTTGAGATGAAACCCAGCCAAAGAAATCAAGAAAGTGAGGAAGAAAAATGATTGACTTGTAAAGACAGATAAAAGTGTACAATGCTAAAATAGTACCAGCTTGACTAGGGTTCAGTTCCCTGCTCAGGCAGGCAGAATACTGCCACTACTCCCAAAGACTCAGCATAATAAAACATTTAAAAACAAAACCAATAAGAGTCCTTAGGCAAGACCCCTAACATCACATTCACTAATATCTGTAAGGCTTCTGTAAACACCTCTTTATAAAAGATGCACCAAAGGCAGTCAGTGATGCGGAATATTTGTATATTTATTTTAATAATCTTAGGTCTTAGAACCAATCTATTGAAACAAAGTGTGTGAGAGAGAGAGGGTGAGAGAGGGTTGTGTGATTAAGATGATTCAGAGTAATTACTCAAAGTAAAAGCTCAGCCTACGTGTCCACAGCCTGCTTCAGTACTGATTTCAGTAAAGCAGGATTCTCACTGAAGGATTATCTCTGAGAACCTAAAGGCTCTGAAGATTTAAAAAACAAAACCTGGCAATATGATGGTGGACATTTCACCATAACCAGCAGAAACAGAGCGAATGAGCCATTACAGAGGGTTTCAGCTGCCTCCAACTCTCACAGTTTCCCCAATTACCCTCTCTGGGCTTTTCTAAGACTTTACTGCCCACTTCTGGCCAAAGGGCTGATTTCTGTTTTACCAACTGAACAACTAAAGGAACAAAGCTGTCTGTTTGTATTTGTGTTGGTAAGTGACAAATAAGCCCATTAATTTCTGTGTCACCGCCAAATAATTAAAACGAATTTGGCTGCGCTGCTGAATCTTAATTACAGCTCGTCCTCTCGTCCGCACCATTGCATTCTGGGACAGTCATTCAACCCGGAACAATGAGCTCTTGTCCAGGAACAGTCGGAAAAAGAGTACAGGGATTACAGCCAAGGAAACTAAGAACAACACATGACATTATTTTACTTAATTTAAAACAAATGCCCATGTCAAAGAAAACTTATCACATTTAAATATTTGCATAATATTTTTACATTATACATAAGTGTTGATATTGTTTAAAAATTGGCTGTTTATGCTTCAAAACACTGCACATAGATGGAAGCTACACTATTCGACCATTAACTTGTGTACACCTGCTCCATCCATCATTTTCTCCAATATTAAAAGGGAGTTTGGTCCTCTTTGCGGCAGTAACAGCTTGTAGTCTTCTTCACCGGGTGTTGGAACATTGCTGTAAGGGCCGGATGGCATTTAGCCTTGACAGCATTAGTATGGTCAGGTACAGATGTTCTGTGATTAAACAAGATGATATTATATCATGGTGACATGTGTCACAGTCACTTTATAAGGTCTGTAAAGTTTCCTACACAGCTTTATCCTTCACTTTAAATCACGATGTACCTAAGTGACCCTTACTGAACATTCTCAATGCAGTCACATGACAGTTTTGAATTTGTGTACACGTCGTCTCATTTACAGAACGACGGTGTGATTGCTGAGTACATAGAGACCATATAGATGCTTCGTTACAACATTTTCAGCCATTCAAATGCTTTAGAAACCTGTTCTGTTATATACAACCCATTCTGATCACATTTCAATAAAGACATTTTGAAATTCAAGTTACGTTTGGATTTTAACCCCAAAATTATTACAGAATGCCTCAAGAAATGTCAAACAAACATGTTAAAAATGCACACACGTAATGTAAAGGTAGCCTACGATCTATAGTGTAGCTTCTAAACAATTTGCAAATTGGATGCAACGTGAAATTTTTAAATCATTTAAAAGTTCATGTAACTCTTCTGTACTAGTTCAAATTTTAACATCCTGGGTCAGGGGCCAGAAACCCACTGTGGCTCCCTTCAGCCTTGACACAATGATGTGTAAATTAATAAGCTGTTTCCCATTATTATGACTTTATTAGATTTTATATTAGCACTGAAATCTGTGTAAACAGATTTAGCAGGTGTAGAGGGCTCAGGATGTGTACACACTGGCTCTGCATTTCTTACCTATAAACCTATTGGAATCTGCAAAGAAAGTTTAGTGGGAGAGGTGGCTCAACTGGCTCTTTTGATCGCAAAGGTTACAGACCCGTTCTAGATCCATACACACAAGTACCATTTAAGTATTTTGTATACTGGTGACAGACTGAACAATACTACAGTGTTTATAACACCCTTTCCACTCTCATAAAAAAAATTGAAAACATTTAGAGCAATTCAAATGAACCAAGAACCTTGAATTGGTTAAAAGTGATTGAATGAATTTGTATGTAATGTATTTAATTTGTGGCCTATACTGAGACTGTAGAAGATTTTGTTTTTGATTGCTTGTTTCGTATGGAGGAAAGCAGTACTCTGAAACAGGGCTCATGTTCTGGAGTGCTGTCCATATTTCCAGACAAATTATTCAAAGAAGTGAACTGAAAAACTGACCGCACTTATTAAGGTCTTATTAAGAGAGAAGTGGGTTAGGTGGCACAAGCTCAGCAGAACACAAAGGCCACATTAGCACTGAGACATGTTCCATCTAAGAAAGTTCATCCCTATTTGTTTCTAATATGATGAACACTTGCGCCTCGCTGCCGTTGTATGTTTAGCTGAACCCATGTGTGCTTTTAGGTCCTTTACACCTTTATTTGTTGCACAAAACATGGGAATTTCTTTTTTAATTCATCCGAGAACTTACATTTACGTTTCGGCATAGCTGCTCGAGATGAGGGTAGGTACATGAGCTTTGCCTGACGTAAACAAGGACTACTGACGTGCAGACTGACCAATTAAATGTTTACAGAGAAGGTTATCGACCAATAACGGTAGCTCTACAGTCAGACCGTCCAATCAGAAGATTCTAGGCTACTTCACCACACCCCCTTCTCACTCAAGCGAACCAATCGGAGTAGGGGAGGGCGGGACTAGTTTGTGAACGAAACTTCTCGAAGTTCTATGTAAGCGCTAGAAAAACAAAATCCTGGACGTTTGTGAAATTCTGGCCGGACATATTTTTAAGTCTAAAAAAGAGGTCATGTCCGGGTAAAAGAGGACGTCTGGTCACCCTATGTATGACGCTGTTTTCTATAAACATGGCATATTTGAAATATGTGAAAATTATTTATTTCTGATGCTGTTAAGCCTTACTTATGATTACTGGTTTATACCAGATTCCTCCCGTAGCTCTAAAGTACTGTACAAAGTCAAAGCATACTTTATTATCCCAAAAATGGGAAATTAGTTTGGTCAAAGTGCAGCACATTTAGAACACATAGACATATAATTAGGTACCCTCCAATAAAAACAATAAAATGAATTAAACAATGAAAAGGAATAACAGTGTTACAAGAATGAAAAATACATTTAGTTTCCTTGACCTGTGTTTTCCATTAAACCTGTACTCCATTAGGTCTGAGTCTTTGTTTTTTTATGACTGATTCTCACCTTTACAACAGAACAGAGTGAAACACATGCTGATCGGTATGACCTATTTTGGAATAAATGAAGCATTGAAAGTCTAGGCTCAAAATATTCATTCTATTTTCAGAAAACATTAGGTGGCTTACCCTGCTAGTACAAACAACGTAGGCTAACATTTGTTGTGATTCAGTTGCTTGCAGTTGCTATGTTGGTCACTACCAGCGTTTTTGTGTTTTAATTGCATTTAATTTGTCTAAAGAACACATCCTTTACACAGAAACACTCCAAACATGTTCATTAATTCATTCATTCATTATCTGTAACCCTTATCCAGTTCAGGGTCGCGGTGGGTCCAGAGCCTACCTGGAATCATTGGGCACAAGGCGGGAACACACCCTGGAGGGGGCTCCAAACATGTTGCTTTTTGTAAAAGTACTTTTTCTGTCTGTAATTCTGTTTATTGTGTGATATTTGAGATATTGTGGTTCAGACACTAGTTTGCTGGTCAACCAGAAAGACCCTTTGGCTGTATTATGTTGTTGTTGTTGGCAAAATTACACTCCTATGTGTACTAATATGTGTAGTCCCTCAAGAACAGCTGTCATCTGGATAAAGTTAAAATCACTCAGCTTTAAGAACAAAATTCAAAAACGTGTGCAGTGCTCAGTCAGTTCATATTTACTTTAACATGACTAATAATAAATTATGAAACTAACGTCTCAGTAAGTCTTACAAAACTTTAACTGTTATTTTGAAATCATTTATGCAATCAGACTCCTGGGTATTGCTACTCAGTAAAGCAAGATTTCTATCTGTGGATGGTGTACACTGCATATCTGAAATATCTGAAAGCTAAGGTACACACATTTATCACTCCGGAATTATTCAGCTTCTTTAAAATGAGGTGTTCTATTGTGTACACCCTGTTTGAATAGTCTCTACAGAATAAAAGTTAAATAAATGGGACAGTTCGAAGCACCTGCACATGAGCCTTCATGCCAAATGCAATGGAACTCGGGTCTTTGGAGTGATGGAGACCCAGTCAATACATATCAGATTAATTAGAGCAGTGTTTGTGATCTGGAATTTATCATCCCACATCAGCACTTGAATCCATTAATGCTTTTGTGGATTAATGCAATCAAATCCTCATAGAAATGCCTGTGCAGATGTCTGCAAACCTTTGGCCAAATGTTGTCAGCTGGTGTAATGATAATGAACCTGACCTCGAAGCCTGTAGTCAGCATTTTAAAATGGGATGTTTCACTTTGTATAAGTAATAAAAAGTCATCTTTTGATTTGAGCTTTAAACCTTTTCAAGTCCAGGTTCCAGTACAATATTATAATGTCAAAGCACACTGTCTTTTCACTTTTCACCACTCATCACAAGCCTCTTCACTGAAACGGTTATGTCTGATTATTGAGAAACTCTGAAACTCAGAAACAATTCTGAGGTTTTTTTTTTTCCAATGCAGCCTGCTATGTATAGCGTCACTGTAAAAGAAATCAGAGCAAGTTCCTCTACAATCAACCACTTCACACCAAAACACTGAATGATTTCGTTTACGTCTGAATTCTGGAGAAATTTTGAAAAATCTTTGTTCTTCCCCTTTAGCGAGATGTATTTGAATAATGGTGATCCTCTCAGAAGAAGCCCAGCTATTCTAAGCTTAGCGGTTACACTACTGGTATCACTGTGCTGAGAGAATAGGTAAAAGATGTACCACACAGCAGTTCAGTTCACAAGCCTGAAGTCACACCTCCTGCTACGATAAATAAAAAGACTTCAGACACAGACTTCTCTATATATTTATCTATATTTTCACACAAAATATATAAAATCTCTTTAATGTGTTTTGCAATATTTCTCAATGCCTGTACATTATTACGATGATTTGTTTCACTGCACTCAATGACCCCAAATGCAATAGATTTATAGAAATATTATACTTTTTTTTAAACATTTAAACATTTTAAACAAATTTGTTTGGAAATTCCCTTTAAACTTATTCTAAGTCGGTTTCAACAGCAGTTCTCAATGTCCATTAATTTTCATAGAAACCTTAAACACAGAAATATGGAAAATGTCTAGTTTCCAGGTAATCATGCTAAATCTGTCAGACTAAACAATGAGCTACATAACATTATCATATGAGGAACATCTTCCACAATAATATCGCCACAAAAGGAGAAGGCAAAAACTTTTCGGTGTTAATTAATGGAACAAGACTCAACCATTCCGAATGGTTGGTTCATCATTAACTGTAAACACAGTGTGAAATGCTCCTGATGAAATCAAGCTGTATAAAAAAATCTCTGTTCCAAGGTATAGTTTAAGACTTTTCTATTCACACACAATGGCACCAAGCCACATGTGAAGCCAACCACTTCTTTTAAAACTGCTGCTAACGTAACCCCACTCTACAGTTCAGCACACTGGGGTAGAGAGGCGACTGCCCAGATCTGTCACATCTGAAGCATGTGCCAGCTAGCATTGTGCTTGTGTGATGAGAGAAGAATCAGAGACCATCCTAAACATCCAGAGTCCAGAGGACTCTCCAAGACCGAGTGAGGTAACCTCATGATGACAGGGTGGCAATAAAATGTTGCAAAAACAAATGCTGTATTTATATTTTAGACGTGGAGGCGCCTGGTTCCTATGACCACTGTAATGAAGTCTAACATCTCTACAATTTCAGAAATACATTCTCAAAGGTAAGTATTCAGTAATTTATGTAGGGAATATAGACCACTGTGTCACTCCGAAGCCCAGAGATGTAAAGCTTTGTTTTAAAAGTGATGGTAAGTTCCAAGCAGCTAAAAAGTGGTGAGTGCTAATTGGGGGGAACTATTAAGAAGGTACTGAATTTGTTTATTTTTAAGCGGTTTAGAGCTTAGAGTCAAAATCAATCAATCCTTTTATACAATATCCATAGCTACTCGGCACAAGACAGTGGACACAAGTAGGTAAAGATCTACAGCAGCAAAGACTTCTGTGTGCATCGGAACAGCAATAATAATAATAATTGTCATAAGAAACATTAAAAGTGATGGAAATGTTGGTGCATATAGAGTGAGTGCTGTATTCTTCGTGTGTAAAGCGGTTGGCCATACTCACTGGTTGAGTTGGAGCTGCAGCATCATCATAACTTCCTCTCCTCATTGCAACAAACACACTGACACAGTACCAACAGCAGAGCAGAGTGTGGAACTCATCAGAGACCCAGCCTTCTTCCAGTGAACTCCTCCACTCCTCAGACCTCTCCACACAGTGTTAATGAGGCTGGAAACAATGGAGGCCTGGTGGGACAAAGGAGTCCAGGAGAGGGGGTTCCGCTTGACCTGGTGAAAAATAATGCCACACTGAATGGGGACAAATTACACAGTTACAAAATCTGATTTCACAAAAACGTAATAAAAATGCTACACAAACTGCTTATTAACTTCAAAACTCTGCACATAATGCGTATATAAGAGTATAATATGCAGAATAATGTATAATATATATATAATACACAGAAGTATTTTAATAAGTACTTTACATTTAATAATACACACTTGCACATGTCTAAAACAGTCCAACTCGTGTGTACAAAACATATTCTCTATTCCTTCAACCATTTTTTCTTTGTCTTTTCCATTACTTTAATTTCTGTGATAAGGAGTTGGTCACTGTTTGAACAAAACCTCGTATCTCCCTTTCTGTCCATTTATGACATAATTTCTATTTCATCAGGTGCCTTTTACAGTCTGTTAAAAACGTATAATGAAAGATCAGCAGAAAGGCTACAAAACATGTTTCCATTAACTTCCAGTGAAAATGTATTTTTCCATCTTCCAGCAATGCACTTAATCCCATAAACCCCCCCCCCCCCCCGCTCACCCTCAGGAGGAAACTCTCTGCTCTGGTTTCCAGGCGGCTGGGCTAGTGATTATCCAAAGACAATACAGTGGGAAAACATCACAACAGCAACAAGACAAACATGATGTTAGAACAAGACCAACATGCTCTGGAACAGGGCTCTCCCACAGTGTACAACAACACTGTACCGCTATGTAAAACAGTCAGGTCTTTCTATAGAAATGTTAATGGTAAATATTGGTAAAGATTACTGTAAATCAGACAAGATTCATATAAACTATAAACTCGAGAATTCTTAAACCTTTTTCAGTGACAATGTCATTTGGTAATATTTCATAATTATTTTATTAAACTAAAGTGAGTGCTTTAAGGAGTTAATGACTAAATAAAACAAGTTTTATTTAAGCATTTACCCTGCAACAGTTGCAAAGTTGAATTATACTTTGTTTAGTGTCTAATAACTGGACGTGATTGCTGGACATTACAAAAAATCACAAAGATGAATAAATCCAGAATATATGATGATAATGAGCCCTTATGAGACAAATCTCTCTCCATTTTCTCATCTGAGTGGAAACCACATTTTATCAGTAAAAACACTCAAATAAATGTAAATTTCGTCTGAACTCTAGCTGCCGGACGTAAGCTGACGTATATGCTACACCTACACATGCATATACACACACACACACACAAAGAGAGAGAGAAAGAGCGGGAGACACTCTAACATTATTTTGGTGATCACTAAAAAGTGATTACACAAGTTTTCATGACACGTGGGTTAACAAATGCTACAATGAGGAACATTACATATTCAAACATATTAGTCACGTGTAATTATTAGTAAATCCAGCCACTTTAGGACTCACACATCGTGGACAAATCCTTTAACTATGTACACACAGGAAAAAACGAAATTAGATTAGATGCTCTGGTGATCATACGTACTGCCAAGCTTTGATCAGAGGAGTATTACAACTGCTCAGCGCTGGGGTGTGGAGCAGTGGAGTTCTCTGGAATAATGGTGTTCCACCCAGTAACTCTTCCTTCTTTTTATTTTTTTAAAAAATCTCTCTTTCTTTCTTTCTTTAAATTATTCTGTCTTTCGTAAAGTGATTTTTCTTGCCTTGCAATCTCTATATGTCTTTCAGGAAATGAAAATCTACTTTTATAATCTGTGTTTAGGTCAATACTCATCAGCCTGAGGTGGTTCCACTCAGATCCTCATCGCTGCTGACCACATGAGAGCGAGCATGGATAAAACAGCATAAAAAAATTCAGTAAAAATTGAGAAAATTTCTTAAATGTCATGGTTCCGAGCCAAACAGTTCTAAACTGAAACAATTTTCCTTTGTATTTATACACAAAATTAGCTCAAAAATACAACTGAGAGCTAGAAAGAAAGAAAGAAAGAGCATTTTATTTAATAAACTAATTCCCTGATTAAAAATTTAAAACAATTTCAAATTCTTCTGATAAAAAGTTGCTGTTTGTCTTTTTACATCTTTTCCTTTATGAGTCAACCTCCATGTTTTCATCTGACAAGTTTTAACCTTTACTTGGAAGTCTTTGCACCACAGTAGGAAATATGCAAATGATGTCTTTTATTTTGCAAATTTCACCAATGCAAAACTCTACACTGTTTTGGTTTCAAGAATTACCGTCACTTTTAAACCATCAGCAAGCACATGTTCAGCTGTTTCAGGTAATTTCTGAGCAGTGAAGTAAACACTAAACAAGGCCTTACAGAAAACCGTACACAGAGTTAAAGTCACTGAACAGAAACGTACTCAGGCTGAGATTTCAGTGACGACAGAAAAATGCTGTAAAAACACCAGCTATTAAACAAAAACGATATTATTGGCTGGTGTTTTCATGATGTGGTGATCAAAATCTGTTAAAAAAAAGTGCAGTAGAGTCGCAGTCACACAGCTCCAGGGACCTGGAGGTTGTGGGTTTGATTCCCGCTCCGGGTGACTGTTTGTGAGGGGTGTGGTGTATTCTCCCTGTGTCTGCGTGGGTTTCCTCCGGGTGACTCTCTGTGAGGAGTTTGGTGTGTTTCCTCCGGGTGATCCGGTTTCCTCCCACAGTCCAAAAACACAGGTTGATAGGTTAATTGGCGACTTAAGAGTGTCCGTGAATGTGTGTGTGTGTGTCTGCGTTGCCCTTTGAAGGACTGGAGCCCCCTCCAGCGTGTATTCCCGCCTTGCACCCAATGATTCCAGGTAGGCTCTGGACCCACCGTGACCCTGAACTGGATAAGGGGTACAGATAATGAATGAATGAATGAAATGTGCAAATAAGGAACTCTTATTTCTTTGTTTATATAAACTTTACAAATTGAGTTAATGTCACTTTACATATTCATGCATATTCAAATTAGTAAATGATATTACTATTATTTAAGGTTGTGGCTGAAATGCTGGCTTTTGTGGGAAAGTGTTTTAATGAGTTTTGAACATTTCTTTTGGCAGGAAACAGCAGAACACTGAGAAAACACTGCAGCTGTCTTTTGTGAGTTTTTTTTTTGTTTATGAACGCAGCTATGAGCAAAAACACATTAACACATTTCATTAATGTGTTTGAGGATGCGTAAGATCTGTATAGAAAAAGACATATCCACAGTACACACACAGATGGAGAGATGATAATGAGGAGGCCTGGCAGCCATCCCAAATCATAAGACCCATACAGCATTTCTCCAGGCTGTTCACATCATTATATAATTACACTGTACACATTTTAACTGCAACAGTGTGGAGAGAAATGGCCTCTGTGAAGCTGGGTTTACTGCTGAAAAACAGAGATGTTCAGTTAGTTGATGTTCCCCTTTCTGTTTACGTTATTAATCAAGAGGAAATTACCTCACAGTGTTCCCTACAATAGCAATGCTTATCAAACTGTGTTTTCAAAATGAGCTTCAGTAAACAAGCGAAACATACTGACACTTTTCTGACACTGACACTAAAAACATATTCCATTTCCTTTTCAGTGTTTGTAATATTCAATCATTGAAGTCAAAACAGAGTAATCTGGAGTGGTTTGGTTTTAAATGTTCTAGAGACATTTACTGAGTCAGAATTGCTGGCAGTGTTGGGGATAGAAACCAGACACCCACCTCTCAAAGCCCCTCACAGAATGTAATTGCATGAATCATATTTTAAAATTCACTCCCTTCTGGAGAGATTGTTTGAAGGGAAACTAGTCCTCAAAGATATAATTAGATTTCCTGAATTTTCACCAATGGGCGGCACGGTGGTGCAGCAGGTTAGTGTCGCAGTCACACAGCTCCAGATTACGGGTATTCAGGGGTGTTCTCCCTGTGTCTGCGTGGGTTTTCTCTGGGGGACTGTCTGTGAGGAGTGTGGTGTGTTCTCCCTGTGTCTGCGTGGGATTTCTCTGGGTGACTGTCTGTGAGGAGAGTGGTGTGTTCTCCCTGTGTCTGCGTGGGTTTCCTCCGGGTGACTGTCTGTGAGCAGTGTGGTGTGTTCTCTCTGTGTCTGCGTGGGTTTCCTTCAGGTGCTCCGGTTTCCTCCCACAGTCCAAAAACACATATTGGTAGATGGATTGGTGACTCAAAAGAGTGTGTGTGTTGCCCTGTGAAGGACTGGCGCCCCCCTCCAGGGTGTATTCCCACCTTGTGCCCAATAATTCCAGGTAGGCTCTGGACCCACCGCGACCCTGAACTGGATAAGGGTTACAGATAATGAATGAATGAATTTTCACCATTTTTATTACTCCTTATTAAGCTCTTTAGACTAGTGTGGTTCACTTTTGGAGGACGGTAGGATGGATGTAAACAGTCAAAATGAAGCTTGATTTTTCTCCTCTCTCTAGGTGAATTATTTTAATGCTGTTAATCTGAGGCGGTTTTGGTAAAGACACCAGGTCTTGCAGTCGTTAGTATTTCTGTTTTATTTCTTTTTTTTTTTTTTTTAATAATTTATGTAAGTGGATTTTCATATACATTTTCCCATAATTAAAACTAAGTACTTAAACTTAAAATGATCTGATTTTGCACAGTACAGTATGCAAATGACATCTAATTTGATTGTCTTTTATTTTAAGTCATGGAAACACTTTAAATTTAAGGTTTTTGTTGTGATTGGGGCAAACCTAGCTAACACATGACACAAATTAAAAAAAGAAGCAATATTGAAAACCAGTTCTGAAGCAGTAGGTAGAAACATAAGGTTGCATTTATTTCATTGGTATTCAAAGTCTGTTAAGGTTCTCCACACAACTGGATTTTACACAGACAGGAATGCTACTCTGACAGAGAAATATCAGAGATACAACACAGAACAGGACCTTTAACAACTGAAGAACAAAACAATTCTCAACTGAAAACACACACAGTCTTTGCTCAGCCCCCACACAGTTAGTAGGTTCCACTTCCAGGGAGCTTACAGACCATGTGTGGTCCAGTCAACCCCAATTTACTCACATTCACTTAATAAAACACTGAAAAACCACATGGCTCTATGTTCATTTCAGTGGAAAAATACCCCCCACACAAACAGCCCATTTTCTGCACTAATACTGCTGCAGGCTGCGATCCCAAACACCTCGGTGTCCAGGTTCTGATCTGTGGTGCCAAACATTTAACAATGTCAGACCACTGTTAATTACAGTCTATGTCCAAAGGTTTGTTGACACGTATGATTACTGAATTCAGCTACTTTAAAGTCGGAACCATTGTGGGCACAGATGTTTAACTGTTCACACACAGCTTGTATAATCTCTATTGAAAAACATTGAACGGAATGGAAAATCTGGGAGCAGCTTTGTGTGATCCTGAATTTACCATGTTCAGTGTGAAGCTTGGGCTAGACTTTGGGCTGTGGAACAGTGTAACTGTGCTCTCACACAGTGACAGATCCCTGTGCAATGAGTTGGAGTGGTATTTGTGATCCAGAACTAATCAAACAACATCAGTACATGACTTCACTTATGTTTATGACGTGTCCGAATGCAACCAAACACCCACAGCCATGTTCTAAATCTGAGTAAGTTGTTACTGTTATTGCCGAAAAGGGGGAACAAACTCCATATCAACACCCTTCAATTCAGTAGAAATGTTGGATGAGCAGATGTCCACTAACTTTGGCTATGCAGAGGTCACGTTAGCCCTGCAGTGGCGCCCCTAGTGAGAAAAGCCTTTTCTATGAAACAGACAACAGGTTCAAGTTTCTAAAATGTAGCATAATCTAAACAAGGACACCTTGTAGAGCAGTTCCTGTGTGTATGAGAGTGTGTGTCAGACAACACACCCCTTGTAGTGAAATTCCTAAACGTGAGTATGTACGTCAGTTCCATGAGGTGCTTTGCATCTAAAAATATTCAAGTAATTTCACCACAAACCAACATTTATAATGGGACAACAGAGTTCTTAAATGCGCTAACAAAAAAACAGACATTCTTAGTACAAAGGCATGGTCTTAAATTTCAAATCACAATGGAAAATGGTAAAATCGTTTCCTGTGGACGGAGTTAAATCAATAACTGTGTACATAAAGACTGTATTATTTTACATTATGACCTATATTTTGTTTTTATAATCACTGCAACAGGTATCTAATAAGCCGAGATTCATTATGTTACGACAATATTGGGTGATTTCCCTTTTAGGTACAAAAACACCATGTTTTTAGGAAACATAGGACTAGAAACATTAAACAGCTGCATGGAAATCCATCATTAACTCACTTCTGGATGTGGAAAATGTTAAAACAGTATCTGGTTCTCACTCAATAGTTTCTGGTGCTCACTAGATAATATCTGATGCTCGGCAGTTGTTTTCCGATAAAAGGTGTCCATACTTAGTCCCTGATATTAGTCTACACTAATGTACATATTCTCACCCAAAGCGATGCAGGTGGCAAATCACCAGTACTTAGTAATACTACGTTATTCACTGTGGTTAAAATGCTAAATAAATATATCAAACCAACAATATTTCTGGAAATAGTATGTATTAATTAAAGATTCAAACAAAGCACTGAAATGTGACAAATTAAAGACTAAAGAATGGGGAGACGTGTAATTTTCTAAAGTATTTAAGCAAACATTAAATAAAAACTTGTACAAACCAGATCCAGCAAAGGCAGGACAAGCCTAGAGTACCCCCACTGAATGGGGCCATGTTTTCCATTCATTTTTTAGTAATTTTTAATACGAAATAACAGTTTGAACACACACACACACGTGTTTGAATCTTGAATTACAGTTATATGTTACACAGAATTGCTTTTAAACGTATATTTGTACACCTAATGTCACATATTTAGGACGGATCTAATGTACTTTATTTTGTTGTGTAATTGCGCTTATATTAGCATTGAGGTGTATTTGTTGTTCTCATTTCCAATCCACCTAGACTACATTAGCCACGACGACAGTCTGGGTTGGTGACATAACATTTTACACAGGAAACGGTATTAATTGAATTAGACAGAGGTC
Source organism: Hoplias malabaricus (assembly GCF_029633855.1). Lineage (NCBI taxonomy): Eukaryota > Metazoa > Chordata > Actinopteri > Characiformes > Erythrinidae > Hoplias > Hoplias malabaricus. The sequence goes on from NC_089806.1 coordinate 10,252,358, forward strand.
TGAGGAGGTCTTTTCCTAAATTATACAGCTGTAGTCAGAACATGGGTCAGTTTGGAAGCTAGCTCCTGTAAACTGTCTGCAAGGGACCATCATCTGTTCGAACACATACCTTGCCGCTTCATCAGAAATCCCACCATTTGTGCCTTGGCTGGTGTACGGTTTGTGTTAGTCTCTTCTAGAGCTTCATCAATAATAGGTTTCATCAGACAGCTGCTCTTGTCTGCCAGGAACATGTGTGAAGACCCAGTGACACGGCTCTGATAAATCCTCTCACACCAACACCACAAAACTGCAAACACAACCATGTCAGTACTAATGCTATGCTGAGAATGGACCACCAGATCAAAAGTACACGCGTTTGGTATAACATAAAAGAGCACTACCCCTTTAAACAGCAGACTATGGTTCCACTCTCAGATCAACAGTAAGGTTCCTTGGGCAAGACTCCCAACGCCACCTACACCTACAGCTAAAACCAAGTTGCTCTGAGTAAGGCATGTGTTTCTAATAATGGACATACCAGGTGGGTGTCTTTATTAAAGTGAGCTACACATTTTATTGACTTTATTATTAAGGTCACTAGCCAATATTAACTGTAGCTCCTTGAAGCAGATGATTAATCACAACTGGAAACCCTACATAGCCCACCTTCATAAATCATTGAGTTCAATTCATATGATGCTACCGATTTGTGTTTTGGTCTTTGGACATGAGACACCTGACCCAATCAGGATAAAGTGCAACTCTAAGAGCATGCTCTTGCACTGTCAAGCTCTAAATGAGGCCGTGTTAAATGTGAGGAAGTTAAAATCTCTCTGATCATAAACAAAAAATATATATCTATAACACGACTACACTTTAACATCCAAAAATATTCCAAATACTATATTATTTTTCTGCCAAAAAGAGAGAAAAAAGTAGATGTATATAGATCTATATAGGTTTTCTTTATGTATTTGTATAGGTTTTAAAATGTCTCTACGGATCCAATTCCTTTGTGTGCTGCTGGTTTTAACCCCTTGTGGTTGAAGTATTTAAAGCAGTCCTGTGTCATTTGGCACATTGTGGGTTTATGGAGCAATGGTCAGTGTTAATGATGTCCATAGGGCTGATACTGCTATGGTCCTCTGGCTTGCCGTTGTTGTTGTTGTTGTTGTTGCTGCTGCTGTTCAGGAGGCTGTGGGTGTTATTCTGGTTTTTGGGATTTTTGCTAAGTCTCAGCTCCTCCAGCTTCTTCCACATCTCCTCTCTCTCCTGTTCCTTCTTCTTTTCTCTGAGAAGAGAAGGCAAATTTTAAAGACCCCTTCAGAGTTTAACATATCAGTGTGGTTTTGTTTATGAGCTAAAAGACATATCATGCACTAAATACATAGTCAGTATTTCTGCAGTGTTCACACAGCCAGGATTTCTTACGTCATGAACCTCAGATTTATTCAATTTGTGGCTCTTGAGCTGCAGGTGAGCAGCAGAGGGGAGGGGAAACAAGAGGAATAATATTTGTGAATAATCAATGATCAGAGGAGGAATTTAGAGGAAACATATTATACACATTTTGCCACAAAATCCAAAAAGGTCCCTGTGGATTTAATGAATATTCTGTGATATTACTTTGGTCAAAATACCCCAAGAATCGAACTCCACAACACCGTTCAGCCCCGTTCAGTACGGCTGGTTTCAGCGCCTGTTCCACAGCTGTTCTGTGCTCTCACACAGACACAGAGTCCAGTGCAGTGATTGGAGAGACTTAGAACAGGAGGCAGGACTATGTATGTGTACACTGCACTAAGTTACAATGACTCATTTTTTCCCTTTGTTTAAAACGGGATAGTTTTAATTTACAGTGTGTGGGTTGGTGGGTTCCAGATGTATTTTAAATAATATGTCACCCTTAATATACCTTTTTACTAATTCCAGTGGTTCACATAATAAATACAAGCCCTGCCACAACAACATTCATTTGGTCCCTTGCCTGCTTCAGCACGATGCACCCACACACCCCCAGATAGTCTCACCTTTGTCTTTCGGCTTTATACGATGCCGTGAGCTCATCAAACAGTTTGCTGTTCATCTCCATCAGTGTTTTCAGCACATTATACACAAGAGCTACAATTGTCCTGGAGAGTTTGAAGCAGATGAGAAAAAGATTGATTTTAGTTGATTGTGTGTTTTTGTATGCGCTTTATTTTATTACACAAACTCTAAATGAGTAACCACCTGTGAATTATTATCAAATTATACTTTCATTTTGAACATTGCTACTTGCTTTTGTTCATTTGTGAGTGGCTATAGTTTGTGGAAATATTTGTGCTTCTATCCCACTGTGTTTATAAAAGTGCTTTATAACAAAAACTATATTATTATTATTGTTATTATTGCTATAATAATAAAGTACGTACTGGTTCCAGTGTTCTTTAGAGATCCGGTACAGACTGCCGAACATTATGGGCAAGATCTTGTCTATGTTTTCCTCAATCAGACTCAGGATGTACTCATTGTTCCAGAAATACAGCGAGCGCTCGGCCACCTGTGGGAGACAGAGTGCTGTTTCATAGTAAAACATACAGGTCCCTGTATACATATGACTTTTGCAAGTAATCCCTCAAATACCCAGCTATTAGACATCAAAAAGCTTGTTAATCAATGCCTAAAAGGAAATAAAGTCACTCTGAAATATTGGTTCTAGGCCATTTAAGGGTTAAACATAGGACAAATATGAGGCAACTGTAAAGCAGTATATAAAACTACAACAGAAGAAGAACTAGATAGAAGCACCCACACTGAAAACACTGTGTCTGACACTGAAAATTCAAAACAACAGCAGAGGTTGTAGTGAATATCTCTGACATACCATTTCAAGTAGTAACATATTTAAGAGCTGAATGAACCTGAAAATGCGGACTGGCCACACACTTGGAGATCTGCTTAAACAGAGGCTCTTCAATCTTTTTAAATTGAGTCGGCTCGATGACGTCCAAAACCTCCTCAATTTCTCCCAGAAACATAACCTGAGGAAATCAGATGCATGTGGAGACATAGCAGTGAAAATAAAGTGAATGAAAGAGGTGCACTGGAGTAATATTGAAGTACTCTTTATCGGAGATTCTGCAGAAAATAAGAAGGAGGACTGAACAGTCTGAATCCACTGATTCTCACCTCTTTCTGGCTGCAGGTTCTGGGCCAGAATTTCAGGAGCCCCCGGATCACCTGCATGAAAACATACTGCAATAGAGTGACTGTGCAACAGAGATCTGTGAGCTTTTTAATACTGCCTTTAAAAAAATTAAACATAGTTCACTGTCTTACTGGCTCTGTGAGTGTGGGGTCCTTCTCCAAAAACTGAACCACACAGTAGGCCAGCTAAGAAAAACGAAAAGAGCAGAGGGACATAACATGAGCAGGTCAGGTTTCCCATTTAAAGGTTGAATTTTACATTAAAATAGTGCAGTGCTAAATGCAGAACATGTAAAAAAAATAAAAATGCAAAAGCAGCATTTAAGGTGGAATGGACACAGCCTCTGTATGTTTGAATACATATTTATTTTGGTACATATGTGAATTCAAGGCCATACAAAAGGCCTTAAAATTAATGAGTTATATTTAATGTCAGAGAACTGGGCCGTGTCTCGTGTGGTAGGGAATGGTCTTTGATCATGAAGTGAAACCAAAGCCGGTTTGGAAAGGGGGCCATGGGGATGAATGCTATCCACAAAGAGGGGGGGAGGAGAGAGAGAGAGAGAGAGAGAGAGAGAGAGAGAGAGAAAGCGAGAAAGAGAGAGAGAGAAAGTGAGAGCGCAAGAGAGAGCGAGAAAGAAAGAGAGAGAAAGAGAGAGAGAAAGAGAGAGCGAGAGCAAGAGAGAGTGAGAGAAAGAAAATGTCTATTCATTTACTGTTTATATTCATTGACTATTAAAATGTTTATTTTCATTAGTTAACATCTTTAAATTGTGTGTTATTTTTGCCTGATATGCGTGTATCATGCCAGACAACAAGAGTGCTATTGGCCTATTGGGCTAATTGTCCAACAAGCTTAAATATCCTGCTCTGTGAAAAACCCTACAACTCTCACAATGTCTTCAACTGATTCACAAGGGAGTACCTGTCCTTTGAACAATAACTGCAAATCTGGCACTAGATGGCGCCAATGTCCATAAATCTGGTTCAGGGCCAGAATGAGAGGTACACTATTGGTCCAAAAGTATACAGACAGTCCTTCTACTCAGGGAATTGTAAGCTCCAACTCATCCAGCAGCTCTTCTGAAATGTAGTGTATAAATAGGGAGGTTTTCTTCTCCCCGGGGAAGGCTGTAGCCTTGATTTTCTATTATTTCAGAAATAATTTGATAGTATTAAACCATAATGAATTTCAAGTTTTTCTATGTAGACTATGCTCGCTGAAGGTCGACGTCTAAAATAGCTAATTTAATGAGCGCAGCTTCGTTCAAAGGGGTGTCCACAGACATGTGGACATACTGTATGTGTTTGTGTGTGAGGAGTGTGTGGAGTGTGTTTACCTGTGCGTGGAACAGTGCGAGTCCCTTGGCAGTGTGCATTGGAATGAGTACCTTCATCAAGAACTGCTTGTGTTCTGCCTTCAGAGGCAGTGCAAAGCCATTGATGATGCTGCAAGGTCAGAAACAATGATTGCACCCACACACACACACACCTGGCTATCTTAGTGTTGTCTTATTATTGGAGGCATATTAATAGGAAAGCATTTCATGATTATTAAACAGTAAATCATTATTATGAGAAACTTAACAGCTGAAAGTCAGGGAAATATTAATTTCAGATTCATTACCACTGCATGTTTTGGGGGAAAACAACATGAAAAACAAACCAACCTGCCCAGTATCTCCAAGAGTTCAGCCACTCCATTAAAGTGATCTGTCTCATAAATAAACCTGAGGAGTAAACAAAAGTACAAGTGGTGCTGTGGTCAATGGAAATAGGAAATGAAAGAATGAGAGAGAGAGACACACACACAAATAATCTCTACATTTTTTAAAAGGTTTTCAGACTGTCCTAACGTTGTGTGTCATGTGATGTAAGCAGTATTTACAAGTTAAACATAAAAAGTGCAGAATCTGATTACGTTTCTCCAGAGTGTTTATTACCGTAAAAAAATGTTGTTTATTTGTTTGCGGATGAAGGCACGGAGGCCGAGGAATTTTCCATAGATCCGATGAAGGATGGTCTTTAGAAAATCTCTCTCACGGGGGTCTTCACTATCAAACAACTCCAACAACTGAGAGAGAGAGAGAGAGAGAGAGAGAGACAGAGAGAGAGAGAGACAGAGACAGAGAGAAAGTGAGAGGGAGAGAGAGAGAGAGAGAGAGACAGAGAGACAGAGAGAGAGAGACAGAGAGAAAGTGAGAGGGAGAGAGAGAGAAAGCAAGAGAGAATAAGAAAGAGAGAGAGAAAGCAAGAGAGAGAGAGAGAGAGAGAGAGAGAGAGAGAGGCAGACAGTTAAATTGTAAATATACATATCTTAACCTTTTATTCAGTCAAATTTTGATGATGATTTGAAAGATAGTAGCTTGTTTTACAGCGGTATCTTTCCACCCCTGACAGCAGTGTGCTATTTAAAGCCATGGCGGGAAATGTGCATCATGGAAAATCAGCCTTGAAATCCAGCCGGACCCTTACAGCTCAGAGGAAGAGTGAGTGAGAGTGAGAGAGAAAGAGAGAGAGAGATTCCCACCCTACAGATTTAGACTGGGCTTCAGACTGGGCAAATGTCACTGTGCCAAGTACAGACGTCTAATCGACTGCCAATCGAATCTAAAGTTTCATCCAGGACTCTGTTAATTACAACAGGGTTCAGTATTGAGCTTGTGTGACAGTATAAAGCTTACTGCATAACACTTCACATAAATCAGTCGGTAAAACTCCAAAGGCACAAATTCCAAAATACAGACACACACACACACACACACACTGACCTACAGAGACCCACAGAGACCCACCTGTAGCACAAACTTCTGATCAATATAACGCTTTGCGGTGCTTGGCTGAAAATCTGGATTTTCTAAGAATCGGAGGAAAAACTCATACACCAGCTGTGGACACAAAAACAAAACAAGTCATAAATATCGTAAGTGCTGCTGCAAAGTGATCAGTGCATCATTGTGTAATTTCTCAAAGAGATACTGTCTTTAAAAAAATACAAAATATACAAATATATTTTACTTTCATTACACTGTAGTAGTTTATTAATTTATGTTTAATTAAAACGAATAGCTTTAAAATTGTAAAAGTCATCTATCCAGCAATCATTAAAAAAAGCTAATTAACATTAAATAATAAATAGATAAATAACATTAATAATTTGATGATAATTGTACCAATTTACTATAGTCTTCAGCTTCAAATTAATAAATATATACAGGGGGTCCTCGACTTACGACGTTGATCCGTTTCTACGTCACGTCGTAAACCGATTTCCGGTGTAAGTCGGAACATACGTACATACTGTACGTAAATAACACACTGTAAGCACTTGTCCTATCCTAACACCTATCCTCCTCGGTCCCGAGCCGCATAACCGTGTATTCTTCCGCCACGCCGTGCACACGAAGTTTACGACATTTACGATGCAAAACCACTTAAGTCGAAACAAGGCTTTATACAGTAAATGGGAGATGTGTCGTAACCACGAAACATCGTAACTCGGGACTGACGTAACCCCGAGGACCTCCTGTATATGCTTAATTAGCCTTATGCTAACATAAATGTTTATTAATCAGTAATATATTTAATCACTGACAATAAATGATTAAATATAGACTGCGTTAAGTGGATAACTGCCACTTTCACTGAAACATTCAGGCAAAAGTCGAGGAAATTACACGTGTCATCAGCAGGGATTTGAAAAGGAGATTTATTTCGGTTCACTCAGTTCCGCTTTAACAGGCTCTCTGCCAAACAGTAACATCAGACGTGTTATTCCATTTATAAACATTCATTGCACCTCATTCACATTCAAACACAGATATCCCTGCCCTTTAAATCACTGTAATCAGTAATATACACAATCATTCCTAGACCCCGTTGAATCACTGTCTTATATAATATTACAGCTGTACCTGCATGTGGGGCCAGGAGGCTTCCAGTGTGGGTTCATCTTCTTCTGGATCAAAATCAGGGTTTTCACTAGGAGGAAGTGTTCTGAACAGGTTACTGCTGATCTGTGAATGAACAAGTGATATATATATACTCTGATTAGTCCTGAGGATTGGTTAGAAAGCGCAGGCAGAAAAGACTGCAGTGAACTGACGTGGGTCAGTATACTAAAGTATATGGTCATATAGAGAAGCAATAATCATCACGGGTCAAAGTAAGTGTTCTGTTCTATGTGTGTGAAAAGTGAAAGGCTGCATCTACAGGATCAATGCATTTGAGGTTCAGTGATGTTGTTCCTAATGAAGTGGCCAGTGTGTTTCTAATAAAGCAGCCAGAGATGAATGATGGCAACACAAAAACCGTGCATGTAAGTGATGATAAAAGCGATGCAGAACAAAGTGTGGAGTTGCGCGGCATATTAAACACTCAGCTTCCATTTCAAATGCGAAGTGAGAAAGAGCTTTTGGGAAGGTTATCGCCATGACAACCTCGGCCTATTTTTAGCATCTGGAAATGAGAGGAGGACGTCGACACCTGAGGAGTTGTGTATGCAAAATGGCAACCAAAAATACAGCTTCAACAATCCAGCTGACAGTGGGAGAGTGTGTATGTGGGATTGTGTTATAGCTGGGAGAGGGTGAGAGAGAGAGAGAGAGAGAGAGAGAGAGAGAGAGAGAGAGAGAGAGAGAAAGAGAGAGAGAGAAAGAGAAAGAGAGAGAGAAAGAGAGAGAGAGAGAGAGAGAGAGAGAAAGAGAGAGAGAGAGAAAGTGAGAGAGAGAGAGAGAAAGAGAGAAAGACAGAGAAAGAGAGAGAGAGAGAGAGAAAGAGAGAGAAAGTGAGAGAGAGAAAAAGAGAGAAAGAGAGAGAGAAAGAAAGAGAGAAAGAAAGAGAGAGACAGAGACAGAGAGAGAGAGAGAGAAAGACAGAGAAAGAGAGAGAGAGAGACAGAGACAAAGATAGAAAGAAAGAGAGAGAGAGAAAGACAGAGACAAAGAGAGAAAGAAAGAGAGAAAGAAAGAGAAAGACAAAGAGAGAGAGAGAGAGAGAGAGAGAGAAACAGAGGCAGAGTAAAGGAACAGCATCTTCCCCTCCCTTAATATTCACACCTGAATCCTCCCTTAAGCAAGGCACCTAACCCCCACCTGTGGCACTGTGGCTGGCTGCCCACCGCTCCAGGAGTGTGTGTTCACTGTCCCCAGTGTGGGTGTGCCAAGATTACTCACAATGTGTGTGTGTGTGTGTGTGTGTGTGTGTGTGTGTGTACCAGAGTGTGTCTTCACAACAGATGGGTTAAATGTGGATTGTCAAAA